>NC_045969.1:31810420-32110420 GCF_010909765.2 Amblyraja radiata | reverse complement strand
AGACCCTTTACTCAGTTGAGGCACCTTTGGCAGCGATTACAGCCTCGAGTCTTCTTGGGTATGACGCTACAAGCTTGGCACACCTGTATTTGGGTAATTTCTCCCATTCTTCTCTGCAGATCCTCTCAAGCTCTGTCAGGTTGGATGGGGAGCGTCGATGCACAGCTATTTTCAGTTCCCTCCAGAGATGTTCAATTTAGGGTTCAAGTCCGGGCTCTGGCTGGGCCACTCAAGGACATTCACAGACTTGTCATGAAGCCACTCCTGCGTTGTCTTAGCTGTGTGCTTAGGGTCGTTGTCCTGTTGGTTCACCCCAGTCTGAGGTCCAGGATGCTCTGGAGCAGTTTTCCATCAAGGATCTCTATACTTTGCTCCGTCATCTTTCCCTTGATCCTGACTAGTCTCCCAGTTCCTGCCGCTGAAAAACATCCCCACAGCATGATGCTGCTACCACCATGCTTCACTGTAGGTATGGTATTGGCCAGGTGATGAGCGGTGCCTGGTTTCCTCTAGACATGATGCTTGGCATTCAGGCCAAAGAGTTCAATCTTGGTTTCATCAGACCAGAGCACCAGAGAAAACACCCCTTTTGGCAAACTCCAAGCGGGCTGTCATGTGCCTTTTACTGAGGAGTGGCTTCCGTCTGGCCACACTACCATAAAGACCTGATTGGTGGAGTGCTGCAGATATAGTTGTCCTTCTGGAAGGTTCTCCCATCTCCACAGAGGAACTGTGTGGAGCTCTGTCAGAGTGACCATCGGGTTCTTGGTTACCTCCCTGACCAAGGCCCTCCACCCCCGATTGCTCACTTTGGCCGGGCGGCCAGCTCTATGAAGAGTCCTGGTGGTTCCAAAATTCTTCCATTTAAGAATGACGGAGGCCACTGTGCTCTTCGGGACCTGCAACGCTGCAGAAATTGTTTTATACCCTTCCCCAGATCTGTGTCTCGACACAATCCTGTCTCGGAGGTCTACGGACAATTCCTTCGTCTTCATGGCTTGGTTTTTGCTCTGACATGCACTGTCAACTGTGGGACCTTATATAGACAGGTGTGTTCCTTTCCAAATCATGTACAATCAATCAACTGGTGGACTCCAATCAAGTTGTAGAAACATCTCAAGGATAATCAAAGGAAACTGGATGAACAAGCTCAATTTTGAGTGTCATAGCAAAGGGTCTGAATACTTATGTAAATGTGATATTTCAGTTATTTCTATTTAATTACTTTGCAAAAATGTCTAAACACCTGTTTTTGCTTCTTCATTCTGGGGTATTGTGTGTAGATTGATGATAAATAAAAAGAATTTAATCCATTTTAAAATACGGCTGTAACGTAACAAAATGTGGAAAAAGTGAAGTGGTCTGAATACTTTCTGAATGCATTGTATGTTGGCAATCCATTGCAGTACCAACAGAGTGCCTGCACTTTGTGAGTGCAGTCCTTTGATTCTGTTCGAAATTTAGAGTCTGGCTGTCTGTTTCAGCAGAAAACTGCCGTTGTACCGCATTCCTTACACAGCCAGCAAATTCTTCTCCATTCGCTTGAAAGAAAAGCCTCAAAACAATATTAATGTTCCGTGGGATTCTATGATCACCATTTTTTCCTCTCGAGAAGATATGAGACCAATGAACTGAACAAAGTAAAGGATGGAACTGATTTCTAAGAAGTGGAAATTTATTGTGCATGCTTTAAATCTATTTGGATACTTAATTCACAGAAAGCTTTGGCCTGGTGTCCACAAAACTTATTTATACTTTTTTTACAAACCTTGTTTCAGGAACTGATGTCATGTTATTGGAAGATTTCAATTCAGATGGAAGTCATTATTCGTACCACAATAACTACCCCAACCCTAGGCGGCGGAGTTCTGCGACAATTGGTGAGCTCCCAGAACCACAAGGTATTGATGGAAGTCTTTTTCTTTCCTGAGATTCTTCCTTTAATGGTTTACATAGAATGTACAGCACAGCAACAGGCCCTTCTGCCTTCAGTGTCCGTGCTGACCATGGAGAGGGGGGGGGGGGGGGGGGGGGGGCAGCACAGTGGAGCAGCAGGTAGAGACACTGCCTTGCAGCTCCAGAGACCCAGGTTCGAAACTGACCTCTTATGCTGTCTGTGTGGAGTTTGCACATTCTCAGCGGTAGAGTTGCTGCCTTGCAGCGCCGGAGACCCGGGTTTGATCCTGACTACGGGTGCTGCCTGTACAGAGTTTGCATGTTCTCCCTGTGATGGTGTGGGTTAATTGGCTTCTGTAAAATTATCCCCAGGGTGTAGGATAGAATGCGTGTACGACTGATTATTGGTCAGAGTAGACTTGGAAGGGCCCAGCGGGCCTGTATTCACACTGTATCTCCAAACTAAACGTGAAGCTAATTTCCTCTGCCTGCATATGCTCCATATCCCTCCATTCCCTGCATATACATGACACCAACGTGTGTGGTGTCATAGATGGCGAAGGTTATCAAAAATTAAGGCAGGGTCTTGATCAATTGGGCAAGTGGCCTGAGGAATTGTGAAGGAGTTTAAATAAGTGAGAGGTGTTGCATTTTGGGATGTCAAATCAGGGCAGGACATTCACAGTGAATGGCAGGGCCTTGGGGAGTATCATAGGAGTGTAGGAAGGAACTGCAGATGCTGGTTTATACCAAATATGGATATAAGGTGCTGTAGTCAGTCAGGGTATTAAGTATAGACATTGGCATGTTATGTTACAGTTGTACAACACGTACGTGAGGCTGCATTTTGAGTTGTGTGTTCAATGTTGGTTATCCTACTAAAGGAAGAATGTTGTTAAGCTGGAAAGAGTGCAGAAAAGAATTACAAGGATGTTGCCAGGACTCGGTGGCTTGCGCTTGGGCAGGCTAGGAATTTATTCCTTCGATTGCAGGAGTCTGAGGGGTGATCTTAGAGGTGTATAAGATTATAAGGAGAATTGATAAGGTGGATGAATAGTCTTTTACACAGAGTGGGGGAATCAAGAACCAAAATACATAGGTTTAAGGTGAGAGGGGAAAAATTCAATAGCAACCTGAGGGGCAACGTTTTCACTCAGAGCGAGATACGTGTGGTGAACGAGCTGTCAAGAGGTAGTTGAGGCATGTACTATAGCAACATTTAAAACACAATTGGACAGGTACATGGATGGGAAAGGTTTAGAAGGATATGGGCCAAATGCAGGCATCTTCCTCACCTCACCTTTAGTCTTTTTATCTCTGACTGTCCAACCATCTGCTTATTCACCCCCCCCCCCCCACCTGTGTCCATCTATTCCTTGTCCTGCCCATTCCCCCTTTATAATCAGTCTGAAGAAGGGTCCCAACCCGAAACGTCACCTATTCACGTTCTACAGGGATGCTGCCTGAGTCACTCCAGCACTTTTGTGACTTTAAAAAAAAAAAATCAACATCTGCAGCTCCTTGTGCCTGCAACAAAAAGTGCCCAGTATATTGGGAAAATATTGCAGTTAGGCTTTGCGGAAGAGGAGAAAATTAGCAGAAAACAATTCTAGATTAAACTTTGGTGAATAGTATTTTGTAATCATATTTTGTTCATTCCCTTTGCAGAGGAGGTTGACTATTCTTCAGTCCTGCAAATCAAAGCAGATGTTCACAAAACTCTGGACAATTTTGCCGCCAGCTTGGCCAAAGCCATCGAGACTGATGCCAAAATTAGCCTCTTTGGGGAGAGTGGTTTGACTGGAGATTTGTTCAATGTTATTAAAACAGTACCTGGAGGTGTGAGCAAAGGAAACAAAATTACTGCAGATCAGAGACTGAGGCTGGCGAGTATCGATGAAGGAATTGTTAATGATGGCACGGAAGAAGAGAATACCGCAGAGGATTGAAGCAAACTTGCAATGTAAAAGAGACATTACATTTTTCTCTAGCATCTTACATGGCTGAGGCTTAAAAATATCTACTAGTATGCCTTGTACAATATTCAAATATTGATGTATAAAATTATAGGTGACTGATTCAAGGTGTAGAAAGATATAAAAATGGGAGAAGCCAAAAAGGTTGACATCTCAGCCCATGCTCTAGTTATTGCTAATAATTTGGCTTGTAGTGACATACAGAATGAAATGTTCCTTACTCCCAGAGGATGTTTGCCGCGATTGTGCTGCTTTGAGAAAATAAATCTATTTCCTTCTGGTCAGTTGATAGTGGTGTCAGCACCTGCTTTTTTTGGGGTGAACACAGGCAGCTAGTTAGCAGGTTTTTAAATGAAAGTAAGTCGAGTAATTGAAAACTGGCTGATACCGCAGCTAGAAACTCAATCTGTATGTTCTAAACAAAAATGATATCGAAAGTCAGGCAGTTTCTTTGCAGAACATAGATAGGTGACATTTCAGGATGGGACCCACCTTCAGACTCGGACTGAAGAGACCTGAAATGTCACCTATCCATGTTCTCTGGAGATGCTGCCTGTCCCGCTAAGTTATTCCAGCGCTTTGTGTACTTTTTTTGCTAACCAGCATCTGCAGTTCTTTGTTGATAGTTAAGTTTGGGGTGCTGGCAAGAAGCAAGGAACACATCAATCTGTGATTCTTTAAAATGGACAAGTACAGTTTCTCCAGAGTTTCATCTTAAGAGTTGATTCCAGTTTAACAAACACATGGGGCAAACAGGGTTGCTGTTTTAAATGCCTGTAATGAGATGTTTATAAATTAGTTTAATTGGGTTAATTATTGTCACATGTACATGCTATGAAAAGCTTTTGTTGCAGCTGCCGTCAAAGATAGCATGCAACAAAAGCCTTTCACTGTACCTCAGTCCATGTGACAATAATAAACTAAACTATTTTATAATCATTACTGGCAAAATAGATGAAGTAGAGACACTGCTTAATTTTTCTTTAAAAAGATTTGTGAGGTATTGATTTTTTATATATGCCAAAAAGGTTTTGAGGCCTGTGGAAATGTGCAAGATCCACCAGGGTTAGAAGATAAAACAACAGTACTCATTACTGAGCATAATGGTTCTGCATTCCAATTATAGCAAGTGTATGTACAGTTTAGCAGATGCTCACTGCCAATTGTTCACATATTTCTAAGCCATGTGCCAGTCACATTTTTAACAAATGTTCTGGACGACAAATGTCCTGAGTTGTGTATGTCAAACAAAAATGTACTGAAGAATTTGTAAGTTTAAGCAAATGGCAAAATGTCATTCCCATGTTTTATATTAAAATAAACCTGACCAGGTTATATTAACGTCTATGTTTCAAATAGGTTTGACTGATTTGATATCCTACTATGTTTACACTTCATGAGTTCTAGGAGCAAAATTAGGCCATTCGGCCCATCGAGTCTACTCCACCACCGTCATTCAATCATGGCTGATCTATCTTTCCCTCTCAACCTCATTCTCCTGCTTTCTCCCCAAAACCCCCGACACCCATACTAATCAAGAATCTGTCAATCTCCACCTTAGAAATATCCATTGACGGCCTCCACAGTTTTCCTTCGCAATGAATTTCACAAATTCACCACCCTCTGACTAAATAAATCCCTCCTCATCTCCTTTCTAAATGTACGGCCTTTGGGGTCAGTGCTCCGTAGAGTTGTAAAATACCAGATCAGAGAAAAGGTAGATGTGTGTGTCTGGAGGATGTGACCTGGATAAGTATTAATGTTTACTATGATGTTATTGTGAGCAATAGTGTTCTTGGCTAATAGCATTAATGCCCTGTCCCACTTTCCCGAGTTACTCACAAATTCTCCCGAGTTTTCCCCTTGATTTGAACTCGGAGAATTACAGTAATAACCGTTCGTAGGTACTCGGGGCTATTCTTTTTACTCGTCGACATTTGTCAACATGTTGAGAAAAAGTTCCGACTTCCCTGATGCCGCGAGTTCCTACGGCTGGCATTAAGAGCCGCTACGAAACATCTACGGACTCCTACAGGCTCGCAATGGACATTACCCGACATTCCCTGAGTTCGAATCAAGGGGAAAATGCGGGAGAGTTCGTGAGTAACTCAGGAAAGTGGGACAGGGCCTTTAGATTATTAGATAAGAAAACAAAAGAGGATAGAGTTATACTGCGTGTAAAACACAAAATGTTGGGGGACTCGGCAGTTCAGGTGTCAACTAGGAAGGGATCTGACAGGTATTCCCTCCACAGATTCTGTCTGACCTGCTGAGTATCGACAACACTCCAGATTTCAGCATTTGTAGTCCCTTGAATCTCCGAGTTATATATATGTGAGGAATACCTATTCTGTGTAGTGATTAAATACTATGTCGTACTCGGTATATTCACCTCTGCCATGTTACCTTTTCAACTCTAGAAAATTATCAGCGATAATTACATCTCAGTGGACCTAAGTGTTTAAAACAAAAATGCATGTTAAATCCGGCAAGGAAGAAATTGGTAATTTGGCTGCATTATGCCCCTGTCCTACTTAGGAAACCTGAACGGAAACCTCTGGAGACTTTGCGCCCACCCAAGGTTTCCGTGCGGTTCCCAGAGGTTTTTGTCAGTCTCCCTACCTGCTTTCACTACCTGCAACCTCCGGCAACCACCTGCAACCTCCGAGAACCACACGGAAATCTTGGGTGGGGCGCAAAGTCTCCAGAGGTTTCCGTTCAGGTTTCCTAGTGGGACAGGGGCATTACTTTGACTCTTAAGGTAAGAACACAAATTTGGACGCAAGGCAAAGGGAATGAAACATAAAATTAAGCATGTGTTGGATGGAACTGCAGATGTTAGTTTATACCGAAGATAGAAATAAAGTGCTAGAGTAACTCAGTGGTCAGGCAGCATCTCTGGAGAAATAGGATGGGTGACATTTCGGGTCAGAACCAATACTTGTTAAACTCCCGAACGTATTGTTTGAACTACACTTGCAGTTCCTAGTACAATTGTTTCTTATTATTTAAGTAGGAATATCCTATTATGGGAGTGGTTCAGTGGTGGTGGTTCAGTGAAGTTCCCTAAGGTTGATGTCTGGGATGAAAGGGTTGACTAAGGAGGAAATAATGAGTCGGTTTGTCCAAGGGTCATTGGAGATTAGAAGAATGACGTGGGGCGGCACAGTGGTGCAGCGGTAGAGTTACTGCCTTACAGCGCCAGAGACCCGAGTTCGACTCTGGCTACGGATGCTATGACTCGCGTAGGTTTTTTCCGGGATCTCTGGTTTCCTCCCACACTCCAAAGACGTACAGGTTTGTTTGTTAATTGGCATGGTGTGTGAGTGTGCAGGGATCGCTGGCCGGCACGGACTCAGTGGGCCAAAGGGCCTGTTTCCACACTGTATCTCTAAACTAAAAAGACTAAATTAATCTGATTTTATTGAAACCGAAGATTGAGTTTGACAAGATAGACGTTCAGGAAATCTAAAATGAGGGAATTTAATTTCAGACTTTAGGGTTAAGTCAGAGGAGCAGCAATTTATTTCTGAGGGTAGTGATCTTGGGCATTCTTTCTGCTTGAATCAAAGTTGAATCAATAAATAGATGTCCTGAGAGAGACTGATTTTCTAACATTCCAGGAGAAAGGTAATAAAGTG
This sequence comes from Amblyraja radiata, assembly GCF_010909765.2. Lineage (NCBI taxonomy): Eukaryota > Metazoa > Chordata > Chondrichthyes > Rajiformes > Rajidae > Amblyraja > Amblyraja radiata. The sequence goes on along the minus strand of NC_045969.1, from coordinate 32,102,907 downwards.
GACCGCAGTCCACTTGCAGATTGGTCATGACCGCGTTGAATGGTGGAACAGACTCAAGTGACACAGTTAGTTACTCCAATTTTAGAGTCAGTCATACAGTGTGGAAACAGGCCCTTCATCCCAACTTGCCCACGCCGACCAACATCTACACTAGTCCCACCTACCTGCGTTTGGCCCATATCCCTCTAGACCTGTCCTATCCATGTATCTATCTAAATGTTGCACTAGTACCTCCCTCAACTATGTCCTCCGGCAGCTCGTTCCATACACCCACCACCCTTTGTGTAAAAAAAGTTACCCCTCAGGTTCCTGTTAAATCTTTCCCCCCCATACCTTAAACCTGTGTCCTCTGGTTATCGATTCCCCTACTCTGTGTAAAAGACTGCGTTTATCCAATTTATTCCTCTCATGATTTTGTACACCTCTAAAAGATCACCCCTCATCCTCCTGCGCTCCAAGGAGTAAAGTCCTATCCTACCCAACCTCTCCCAAAAGCTCACAGCCGTGTTTCGTACATCCTACATTGGAACTTACAATCCTTTGACAGATTTTTCTTAGAAAGTCATTTTTGGTGCACCAACTCACAATTAAATCAGTATTTTTTTTAAACAACCAAAACTTTAATGAATTTTCCCCCTCAGTGTACATGCATAAAACAGCAGGTTTAGAAAGGTTAACCCTCTCACTAGTGTTTCTTTTTTAATCTTCACACTCAAAACACTGATCCAAGCACATACAGTTGCACATTAGAGAATATTGCACTTGAAACCTCCAAACATCTCATCCACAGAACATAATAATTAAAAGCAACTTAATCTTTTCCCACCTTTCTCATCCTAATTCGTGCACACATTTTGCACAAATAAATTTTCATATTAAATGTACCTTTTTTTTTCCAGAAAAGGAACTAAAATAACACTAAGGCTTTATTGGGAAAATATACTAATTTTTCTGTAATACAAATTTCTTGATGCTTTTTTCTCTCTCGAATTTGGACAATTAATTATTCATCATCTTCATTCTCTTGACCAGAGCCTTCTGAGCGGTCACCTTCCAACCGGTCTGTGTAACAATAAGACAGCAAATATTAGTCTGTATGCAACATCTCAGTAGGTCAGAATGTTTTCAGCAAAATGCTCACATGATTCAAATGTTAATGCTTATCTAGCTTTGAATAAGTTGTCTTCCACAACTTTTTTAAATCATTTTTAATTGACTTGAGACTACTAGTTTAGAATCATACAGCATGGAAACAGGCTCTTCAGCCCAACTCATCATGCCAACTAAGCCCCATCTATGCTAGTCCCACTTGCCTGCATTTGACCCACATCTATCTAAATCCTTTCCAATCCATATACCTGTCCTAACATCTTTTAAATGCTATTATTGTACCTACCTCCTCAGGCAGCTCGTTCCATATACCTACCGCTTTCTGAGTAAAAAGTTCCTATTAAATCTTTCCCCTCTCACCATAAACCTATGTCCTTTGGTTCTTTACTCCCCTACCCTGGGACAAGTATTGCATCTCCTGCGGCTGCAAGCAAAGTTGCAGTAAGAGGAGGAACAACAGATAGAAGAGTAGCTGGAAAGCTGAAAGAATTTTAAGCTGGAAAGAGTGCAGAGAAGATTTACGAGAATGTTGCCAGGGCTTGAGGGTATGAGCTACAGGAAGGGCAGACTAGGACTTTATTCCTTGGAGTGCAGGATACTGAGGGGTGATCTTAAAGAGGTGTTATAAGATCATGGGGGGGAAATAGATAGTCTTAAACTGAGAGTAAGGGAATCAAGAACAAGAACCAGACGTAGTGTTAAGGTGAGGGGAGAAAAGGGGAAAGGGGAACCTGAGGGGCAACGTTTTCACAGAGGGTATATTAAACGAGTTGACAGAGGTAGTTAAGACAGGTACTATAACAGCATTTAAAATACATTTGTACAGGTACATGGATAGGAAAGGTTTAAATGGATAGGGGTCAAATGCGAGCAAATGGGACTGGTGTAGATGGGGCATCTTGGTCGCTGTGGGCAAGATGGGCTGAAGGACGTGTTTCCTTGCTGTCTGACTCTGAGTAGATGAGAGAGCCAGAAAGGGATCGGTGCCTTCAAAATGCTAAAAGAGAAGGGGAGGGGATAATCTGGATGGTGGTGAAATATCATACCTCCAGATGCAAGGACAGTTTCTTCCCAGCTGTCATCACGCAACTGAACCATCCTACCACCAACTAGATGGCAGTCCTGGACCGCCCCCCCACCTCAGACTATTTTTCATTAGACTTTACTGGACTTCATCTTGCAGTAAACGTTATTCCCTTATCCTGCAATCTGTACATTGAACGGCTTGATTGCGTTTTTTATGACTGGATAGCACGCAACAACAAAAAATGTCACTGCACCTCAGTACACGTGACAGTAATAAACTAAACACTGGGTTTACTTTGTATGTGGATTACTCCGGGTGCTAATTTGATTCCGTATAAACAAGCCATGTAACTGCAGTTCTTACCTGTTCTGATATGATTGAGTGAGGCCAACATTCTGAGCATGAACGATGCTGGAACTGTGATTGTGTTCCTCGTCTCCTCCAGCATCAATTCATTGCGACTGATCACCTGCCAGGGAGAACCCAGATATTAAGGTATTTTTGTGAGTACCAGTCCCGAAGCGTTCGTGAGGACTTTATTGCGTGAATTTCATAATATACTTAAACTTTCAGTGCATAAAGTGAAACTTATGTTTCTATTTAAACCAAGACTCTTACCAAGATTAGAGACTGCAACCGTAGCATAATTTGTTACCTAGGCTACATTTTTCTCCCTATAAAACTGGTATGTGAAAAGGTTGTTGGAATTACAGTAAATGCTTAACATGGTCAAATGAACAGGCCTTTGCTAGTTTGAAGAAACTTGCTAGTCTCACTGTTCATATCCCTTCATTATCACCACTTCCACATCCAACAATGGACCATTGTGGGCTTCACCTTTCCTGAGTCATCGGCTCTTGATTTGTTTTGTACCTTTTCATACTTCAATTTTCCCGCATTTACCCCATCCATTTTTCTTATGATCTTATACAGCTTTACAAGATTTCTCCTGTGCTCCAAGGAATAAAGTCCTAGCCCGCTCAACCTCTCCTTATAGCTCAAACCATGTAGCACATTTTTGGATAAGCAAGGCCACAATATTATTGGTACAGTATATTGCCTGTGATATTGCAATAGGAAAATATGAAGCTTCCTACACCCAGATGTGAAGCAGTGATAGACAGCTACATCGATTTGCAAAGGACCAAATAACTGTTTGAGATACATCACAGAAACAAGCCTTTTGGCCCACCGAATCAACGTTGACCAGTGATCACCCCGTACACTAACACTATCCTACACACTGTAGGGACAATTTACAATTTTACCGAAGCAAATTAACCTACAAACTTGCACGTCTTTGGAGTGTGGGAGGAAACTGGAGCACCTGGAGAAAACCCACGCAGTCACAGGGAGAACGTATAAACTCCATACACACAGCACCCTTTGTTAGGATCGAACTTGGGTCTCCTGTGCTATAAAGCAGCCACTCTACCTCTCTGCCACTATGCCGCAAACCCTCTTTGATTCGCTACAAAGAAAGGAGATGCAGAAACTTGAGATGGAGCTGGGAGAAGCACAGGTGCAATTGCTGATACATATCTAACATTACTCCTGGTAACGACGATTCCTGACCTCGTCTGTTAAGCACACAGTCCGAAAGTCTCGGAGAGAATGTACAAACTATGTACAGACAGCACCCATAGTCAGGATCAAACCTGGGACTGGCGCTGTAAGGCAGCAACTCTTCTGATGCACCACTCGTACCGCCCCCTGAAGAATGGGCCCGGACCGAAATATCGCCTATCCAGAGATGCTGCCTGACCTGCTAAGTTACACCAGCACTCTGTGTCCTTTTTCTTTCTTTTTTACCAATACCGCCAATCTCCCCACATTTTTAGGTCTTTGATTAGAGTTGAGAAAGTCGTTTTGGCGGCATCCAGCCCATTCCTCCTTTGCTGTGTTCTATTCTAATACAAATTCCATCAAATGTCTGAAATTTATGTGTGCAATGCTCTAATAGGCAGTAGGTCTATCCGGCTTCTTCCACTGCTTTATAGTACGGCAAATCTACTTCTACAATATTTATGCAAACCAGGTTGGATAGATTTCCTTCATTATGAGACTTGAATATTTTACGGTCAGTGTAAATAACAATAGTATCAAAAATGATTGCACACCTCATCTGCAAGTTTTCTGTCAAAGGCTGGTATTCCTTCCAGTGGAGTCCAAATCTTGACATCATAATCTATACCCGAGGATGCCAGAACTATGTAAAACACAAACAATAGATTGTATGTCAGTGCATAGGTATATCATTGATAATATCAGAGCAGGTAATATTTAAAAATAAATTAATTTTTAGGATCACTACCCTGCTACTCCATTTAACTTGAAGCTGCGGGTGGCACCTCTGGGAAACAGGTGGACGGGCGAGGTGAGGGACGTGGCGGTCCAAGGAAGGAGATGGCTAGAGGCCAGCGACAGCCTGGGACCAGGCACGTGCCATGAGTAATTATTCAAGGTAGGCAGTCGGTCGGCTTTTAAAAATAAAATTATACCGCGCATGCGCAGATTGTTCATCAGTAAAAATAAAAAATAAAAACAGTAACAATTCAATTTGCCCATGGCTTCCTAGTCTCCTTTATTCTTATTACTGATTGGGTGGGGGGTGAAGGGTGATGGCAGGTGGAGAGATGGTGGGAAAAACAAGAGTACAGGGAAAAGTTGAATCCGTTGTCATCTTATTGAATGACAACACTTGTTCAAGGGACCAATTGGGGGGGAAAGAGTTCCTTTTACAGCGTGTGGAGAGTCTGTGCAAGGGGTAAAGTTGCGGGGATGGCAGGAGCGTTGAGAAGAAGGGGGTCAGGGATAATGCCAGTAACTCACTCACCGCTGCCGCAGATCTCCGGGCGCGAAGCGATCGCACTGTAGCCGGGGATATAAGTAGCTCGGGGAGCTGCGAGCGGCCGCCGGGACCCGACAGCAGAAGGCAGTGCCTACCTTGCCTACCCTGATGGCACGTGTCTGCCTGGGACTCACCTGGAACAGGCACCGCTCATGAGAACTGGAGGATGGACATTAGAAATGGCACCTCTTGCATGTGGGCTCAGTAGTCTATTTTGTACAGCCGCTAATCAAAGATCAGGGGTGTGGCAACACTCTACTGGACTGTTTGTAGTAATAACGTGACAATAAAAGCACTATTGAACCATTGAAAGAGCAGATTTATTGACATCACTGAATAGTTTTGTCATTCTGATAATAAACTTGAAGGCCTTGTCAATGGAAAATGATGATCCAACTGTTAAATCACACCCTAGAAATGATAGCACGATTCTTTCACCAAGACCTTGTTAGTGAGTGTAGCACATTCATCTTGCTGAAGCCACCTCACGATTATGCAAACTCATCACATGAATCTGCTAATAAAAAGTGCCAAATAATTTATTTACGCATTGCAAAAAGTTTGAAGCACCATCGCTCGTAGATTTATATTGCCTATAATGCATATTTTCAAAGGAAATGCATTTTCCTTTAATTTCATCAATTTTCCTGGCCAATCAATTTCCGTCACAGAATTGTAATGTCAAAGTTTAGTTCAATTATTGTCATGTGTACTGAGGTACAGTGTAAAGCTTTTTGTTGTGTGCTATCCAGTCAAATGTTGCGTGCTATCCAGTGCTACCCAGCCCGCTCACAGTTTAAGGATAAGGGGGAAATCTTTTAGGACTGAGATGAGGAAAACATTTTTCACACAGAGAGTGGCGAATCTCTGGAATTCTCTGCCACAGAAGGTAGTTGAGGCCAGTTCATTGGCTATATTTAAGAGGGAGTTAGATGTGGCCCTTGTGGCTAAAGGGATCAGGGGGTATGGAGAGAAGGCAGGTACAGGATACTGAGTTGGATGATCAGCCATGATCATATTGAATGACGGTGCAGGCTCGAAGGGCCGAATGGCCTGCTCCTGCACCTATTTTCTATGTCTATGTCTAAATGAAAAGACTACAAGACTACATGATTACAATCAAGCCATCCACAGTGCACAGATAAAGGATAAAGGGTATAACATTTAGTGAAATATAAATTATGGATAGTTGAAAGGTATCCATTCAGGTTGGGGGAGTTCAGAACCAGGGGATCACAGTTTAAGAATAAAGGGTAGGCCATTTAGGACTGAGATGAGGACAAACTTTCTTCACGCGGAGAGTTGTGAATCTGTGGAATCCTCTGCCACATAAGGTAGTGGAGGCCAATTCACTGGATGTTTTCAAGAGAGTTACATTTAGTTCTTGGGGCTAGCGAAATCAAGGGATATGGGGAAAAAACAGGAAAGAGGTACTGATTTTAGATGAACAGCCATGATCATATTGAATGGCAGTGCTGGCTCGAAGGGCCAAATGGCCTATTCCTGCACCTATTTTCTATGTTTCTATGCTTGAGTATATGGCAATAAAACTCAACCACTTGATTTTGAAGCATTCATGCATGGTGGAGGTATGATGTAGTCAATGTAGTGTAATGTAGTGTGAAAACAGGCCCTTCGGCCCAACTTGCCCACACCCGCCAACATGTCCCAGCTACACTACCTGTTTTTGGTCCATATCCCTCCAAACCTGTCCTATCCATGTATCTAACTGTTTCTTAAATGTTGGGATAGTCCCTGCCTCAACTATCTCCTCTGGCAACTTGTTCCATACACCCACCATCCTTTGTGTGGAAAAAGTTACGCCTTAAAAAGTTACCTCTTAAAAATACTACACACAAAAAACATTGAAATCATACTTCTACAATGCACTAAAACATGATTTTAGTACATCAAATTTCAAAAAGTTCCTACCGTGGGAGGGGGACACACCCCCTTCCTACACCCTCTCCCCACTCGGTTGCTCCACTCCCACACCCTCTCCCCACTCGGTTGCTCCACTCCTTCACCGGGTACCCCCAAGGCCAGTGATCAGTGACGCTCAGCTCTCCCACTTTCAAAAACGCTCCGTGGCCCCTGGTTCAGACGGAGAACACTGCCAGATGTGAGCAGGGAACTGAGGCCAGTTGTCCGTGATGTCTGGATCCCAATGCTCAGCGCTTCGTATTTCAGAGTTGACTAATGTTAATGATATGTAATTAGCCTGATTTGTAATTAGTTGACAAAACCTTAATTTATTAATCCGGAATATCCAGGGGGGTGGGATAAGTGTAATATTAAAATGATATGCAAGGTGTCAAGCATATAGCCCCGATAACCCATAATTTCCTTCAGTTAAATATTGAGCAGGTAGCACTATTATCATTTGCCACTCAACTATTATGTTTGTTTACCTCACTGACTATTTCTAACCCCCCCCCCCCCCACAAATTCCTTTGGCAGGTTGAATATAAATGTCCCCAATCTTCTTGTTTTATTAATTGAACACTAGATGAACATCCTCAAGGAGTGTAATCAAATGGAAACTGATTCAGATGTATGTTTAAGAGCTTGTTCAAAGAAGGGGCATATTATAAAGGAGTGAGAGATACATCTGAAGATTCAAAGTTTAATATAGTAATTGTGCTGATACTGACTCCAGCCAACCACGTAATGAATATCATCCATTCCGGAGGTTTTATTTTTCTGATGCCATTTAAACTTCACTTGGATTTCAATCACTTCAATGTAAAAGTAATTGGGAGTGGGGAGCAATGGAACAAAAATTTGCCCTCGGTACATATTAACTGTAATATAATAATGTATGCATGTTGGTAGGTGCAATCAAAATCAAGATATGTTTATCATTGCATTATGAATACCACACAAAATATTATGTACTCCCAAGATCACATTTAATAGAATAATATTGCTTAAATATATAGTTATTGGACTTTGCATTTCAGAAAAGTCCCAGCAGAGAAGAAGACAGCAAAATACTGAAAATATTGGGGGTGAAAATGATTTCAGGACTGGTTACAGGCCTCCATTCCAAATAAAAAAATCTGCGTCCATCACCCTCCGCTTCCTTCCATGAAGCCAATTTTCTACCCAATCAGCAAGCTCTTCTTGGATCTCAAACGATCTAACCTTTCAGAGCTGCCTACCAAGCAGACCCATTAAATGCCTTGCTGAATTCTATGTACAACGTCTACAGTTCTGCTCTAATCAACCTTTTTGGTCACATCTTCAAAAAACTCAATCAGATTCATGACACACAACATCCCATGTACAAAACCAGGCCCCCTAATCAGCCCCGTCCATCTAACTGCATGTATAAGCATGTAAATCCTATCCTTCAGAATACTCTCCAGTAACTTCATGACCACATGTTAGACTCACTGGCCTCACAATAAGAGGGATAATATATGGATACATCTGTTTTGACATTCGGCTTGTGTTATGCACAGAGCAATACTTAATACTTTAGGCAGTGTGAACAGTTTCATAGAACATTTCTTAGCTTACATTCTAATTGTAATTTATAATTGATTGATTCAAAGATACAGCATAGAAACAGGCCCTTCGACTCATGCCGACCGTTGATCACCCGTTCACACTAGTTCCATGTTATCTCACTTTTGCATCTACTCCCCACACACTTGGGGCATTTTACAATTAACCTATAAACCTACACACCTCTGGGATGTGGGAGGAAACCGTGCACCCGGAGAAACCCATGCAGTCACAGGGAGAACATGCAAAATCCACACAGACAGCACCCGAGGTCAGGATCAAACCTGGGTCTCTGGTACTGTGTGGCAGCAGCTATACCAACTGTGCCGCTCTTAATTATTAAACACAATTTGGATAATGAAATCGTCCAAGGATTATTTCTTCATTATCCAGGCTCTACCAAATTTCTGTACCCCGAGTTATAATATGCATTTAGGGAACAGATAAAAAGATTCCAGAAAGGCTACCCGTCTTGAAAACACAATCATTTTGGGCAGTTCCACCAAATGATTCTCACCCTCTTCCTTGAATTGATAATAGTTAAGCATATTTGGATCACCAATCTTCCATGAAATCCAACTGAATATGAGACAAGGGAATTCAAAGTGCAATCGGCATTATTCTCCGCCTGCTGCTATTGCTAGGTTTTAAATGTTTAAAAAAACTGCAGATACTGGAAATCTGAAATACAAACAGAAAATGCTGGGCGTACTCATCTAGGCAGGCAGCATTTTTGGGAAGAGAAACAGTTAACACATTTCCGGTTAAAGACACTTCTTATCAATATTGACAATGCTGGAAATATGAAATAAAAACAAGAAAGGCTAGCAATATATGTGGAAAGAGTTTAACAAAGAACCACATCTTCTGGAAATCTAATTGTAATTCTCCCTCACACTCTGGCATTCTGCCTGTGGACTCCTGCACGACTCCAATGGGACCAGATGAAAAGCAGAATCTTACTTTGTCTGGGCACATTTAGATAATATGATTCTTCTGTTATTTTTGCTGCAAGGCCACCTATTTAGATATTTTCTCCCTTTGTAGACACAACCTATTTGATTGGTTATTTCCAACATTCTCCTCTTCCTCTCCCCCATCAGGCAAGGTAAACAGAAGTGTAACAACGCAGATACAAGGACAGATTCTTCTCAGCTTATCAGGCAACTGAACCATCCTATCGACAACTAGAGAGCGGTCCTGAGCTACCATTTATCTAATTGAAGACTTTCGGACTATCTTTAAATGGACTTTACTGGACTTTATCTTGCACTAAATGTTATTCCCATTTCTTGCATCTGTACACTGTGCATGGCTCCATTGTAATCATGTGTAGTATTTCTGCTGACTGGTTAGAACACAACAAAAGGTTTTCACTGTACCTTGGTACAAGTGACAATAAACTATACTTTTAATTTTTAATCATGGCAAAGGCTCTAATCTGCATTTCACAACCTTTAGTTCATACTTGTGCTTTCTTCCTAAATGCCTTCATAAATTCATCTTCCAGAGAGCTCTATAACCAAGTAAACTTTGGCAACCCTGATGCATTCTAACAGCAGATATTCCTTTATCCCTTCCTCACCAACTTTGCAACTTAAATCTCATTTACTTTTCCACTTTCCCAATTCTGATGGAGAATCTTCAACCTGCAATCCCACGGGGTCCTCTTTTGTGTCTGACCTCAAGTGTTTTCAGCATTCTCTGCTTTTATTTGCTGGATTTAAAACATATTTTTGCCTTTTTAGTTTCTTAAGTTCATTAATCATAGGAACAGAATTAGGCCATTCAGTTCATCGATTCTTCCGCGCCAGTTAATCATGGCTGATCTATCTTTCCTTCTCAACCCTATTCTACCCATAACATTTGAATCTTACTTAATTGAGAAAAAGTAATTTAAATGGTAAAAAATTATCTATAACATAGATGTAACATTCAAATATTATTAATCTATGAAGTTATCCTCCATGACGTCTCTCTCACATCTCTGCTCCCACCAAGTCAATTTTCTCTCTGGAAAAGATTAACGACTTTTAAAAGCCAGGTGGATGGCGAGAAGGAGGACGCACCAAACTGTTACACAGCCACCTCCACTATATTTCTAAGTGCTTTATAGCCAGGAAATTATTTTTGAATTGCAGTCACTGATGCAAGTGCCAATTTGCTCCCAGCCAAGACACACAAACAGCAAAAATATAGAAACAAGAAACTACAACTGCAGTTATTTGATGACCAAATAATTAGGTTTCGAGATAATGGTTAAAGTACAAATATTGGCATGTATTCGTGGATAGTATGATTTGCCTGGATAGCATTCAAATAAGTTTTTCACTGTATCTCAGTACACGTGACTAATAAAAATCTATAAACAATGAACCTGTAGTATTGTGGCCTCCTCGACCTTCAACTGAGAGGGTAAACATGCATATATTTAGCACCTCACACACAAGCCAAAACATCCAACAGCGTGAACCTCTCAGTACTGTAGTATTGTGTTTGGCCTATGTTATACACTCAAGTGTTGAAAGTGGGACAAATCCAGAATTGATTGAGTCATAGTTCACAAGAATTGGCTTCTCTCATTGCAGAGATAGACAGAGTCAACCAAAATGAAAACTTTAAACTAAAGGGTCCCAACCCAAAAGGTCACCTATCCATGTTCTTCAGGGATGCTTGGTTGAGTTCTTCATTAGGATGGAAAGTGACATTGTTAATTCAGAAACAATGGTTCTGAACTTAAAGAAAGGTAACTTTGAGGGTATGAGACGTGAATTGGCCAAGATTGACTGGCAATTAATTCTAAAAGGGTTGATCGTGGATATGCAATGGAAGACATTTAAAGACTGCATGGATGAACTACAAAAATTGTTCATCCCAGTTTGGCAAAAGAATAAATCAGGGAAGGTAGTGCATCCGTGGATAACAAGGGAAATCAGGGATAGTATCAAAGCGAAGGATGATGCGTACAAATTAGCCAGAAAAAGCAGCATACCGGAGGACTGGGAGAAATTCAGAGACCAGCAGAGGAGGACAAAGGGCTTAATTAGGAAAGGAAAAATAGATTATGAAAGAAAACTGGCAGGGAACATAAAAACTGACTGCAAAAGTTTTTATAGATATGTGAAAAGAAAGAGATTAGTTAAAACAAATGTAGGTCCCTTGCAGTCAGAAACAGGTGAGTTGATCATGGGGAACAAGGATATGGCGGACCAATTGAATAACTGCTTTGGTTCCGTCTTCACTAAGGAAGACATAAATAATCTGCCGGAAATAGCAGGGGACCGCGGGTCAAAGGAGTTGGAGGAATTGAGTGAAATCCAGGTTAGCCGGGAAGTGGTGTTGGGTAAATTGAATGGATTAAAGGCCGATAAATCCCCAGGGCCAGATAGGCTGCATCCCAGAGTACTTAAGGAAGTAGCTCCAGAAATAGTGGATGCATTAGTAATAATCTTTCAAAACTCTTTAGATTCTGGAGTAGTTCCTGAGGATTGGCGGGTAGCAAACGTAACCCCACTTTTTAAGAAGGGAGGGAGAGAGAAAACGGGGAATTACAGACCAGTTAGTCTAACATCAGTAGTGGGGAAACTGCTAGAGTCAGTTATTAAAGATGGGATAGCAGCACATTTGGAAAGTGGTGAAATCATTGGACAAAGTCAGCATGGATTTACAAAAGGTAAATCCTGTCTGACGAATCTTATAGAATTTTTCGAGGATGTAACTAGTAGCGTGGATAGGGGAGAACCAGTGGATGTGGTGTATCTGGACTTCCAGAAGGCTTTCGACAAGGTCCCACATAAGAGATTAGTTTACAAACTTAAAGCACACGGCATTGGGGGTTCAGTATTGATGTGGATAGAGAACTGGCTGGCAAACAGGAAGCAAAGAGTAGGAGTAAACGGGTCCTTTTCACAATGGCAGGCAGTGACTAGTGGGGTACCGCAAGGCTCAGTGCTGGGACCCCAGCTATTTACAATATATATTAATGATCTGGATGAGGGAATTTTTGTAGTTCATCCATGCAGTCTTTAAATGTCTTCCATTGCATATCCACCGTCAACCCTTTTAGAATTACACATAACCGAGATGAGAAGAACTTTTTTCACACAGAGAGTGGTGAATCTCTGGAACTCCCTGCCACAGAGGGTAGTCGAGGCCAGTTCATTGGCTATATTTAAGAGGGAGTTAGATGTGGCCCTTGTGGCTAAGGGGATCAGAGGGTATGGAGAGAAGGCAGGTACGGGATACTGAGTTGGATGATCAGCCATGATCATATTGAATGGCGGTGCAGGCTCGAAGGGCCGAATGGCCTACTCCTGCACCTAATTTCTATGTTTCTATGTTTCTATGCTGCCTGACCCGGCATGGATGCTCCAGCACTTTTTGTCTTTTTTGTGTAAACCAGCATCTGCAGTTCTTTGTTTCTGCTGAAAACTTTAGGTACCTGTTTTCTCATCGATCTTTCAAAATTCTGACCAAACAGGAGTATATACAAACTCAAGGTGGTGGAGTAACTCTGCGGGTCAGGCAGCCTCTCTGGAGAACATGGATAGATGGCGTTTCGGGTTGGGACCCTTCAGACTAGCTTAGTATATACAAAGTAGTTTCTGTTCCAAGCAGTGTCACAATTACATTATAGTTTTAATCAGAAGTCAGAGCAATAGGAATCAAAGGCAAAGGCTGAACTCCAAATTTACTTCACAGAGGTTTACTGCCATTGCCAAATGGAATTGGCTTGAACAGACACTAAGTGATTAACTTAAATTCACAAATCTGGGCGATGTTGATCAAGTTCAAACAGGAAAATATAGTTTGAAGATGCTCTCTGTAGCTTAGTACCATCATAATGCAATTACCTTCTAACGATGGTCACCAGATTTACCTTATTACTGTGGCACAATTGGCAACAGTTCACTATCAGTACTGTACTTGAAAAGGTAAGATGAATATTGCCTCTTTAGCAGCGAAGATTACTTACTTGGATCAAAAGGATGAGGTTGAAGGCAGTTCACCACATGGTTGTCAGCTTCCAATAACATCAGCAACTCAGCTGTCTGACGATCCCAGATGAATATGTGACCACAGTCTGAGCCACTAATTACGTAATAACTGCCCCAGAAGTTGGCTTCTTTGATCTGAACCCAAAGACAGTCAATTATCATTGTGCATTCCAACAACACAAATGCCTTTTTATATTTCTCACAAAGACAGTTTTACAAGATTTGTTTACCATTGTTCTTGAGTTACGGTGGCCTTTGTACACCATTTTTATTGTTGGCTTTCTTATGTTTTGAGTCTCTAATTCTTCCATTTCCTTCTTTTCTTTTCTCCTTCTGAACAACTCCTGAATACGGGCTGCTGCAGTTCGTCTTATTATGTGTTGTAATTCAAGGCAAGGATTTAAAACAAAGGAGAGAAAAAAATAGTTGTTTACTTAACACAAAAAATAATTTTGAAGGTAATTACTGTTCTTCCCACGTTTTCCCTGCCATCCAAGTCATGCAGTTTGAAAAATAATTACTTTTGCTGCAACGTGCATTGAAAACACTTCCTTTACAGTGCAAAATTATCCCAGGCTACTTTACAAATGAGGTCATTAGAAAAGTAGACAGATGGCATATTTTTCACAGTGGCTCCAATTAAACTATGTCAGTATGATCACCACCAAAAGGAAATGCTTTCTATGTGAGATACGTAATGTGCACAAAATGCTGCATTTATATAGCGACAAGGCCCAGGCTTAATGAAATGGCTGATATAAAGTGGCATCCAACCAGATATTTAATGGTTGTGCCATAACATTAGATGCCTCATTTCCACACTTTCCTGGTGAACTTCATAGAGAACAAATTTTGATTATGCCTTTAAAGTAACCTTCCCCAGTGTCAAATACAATCACAGCAATTAATAGTCCAAATAACTTGAGATAATATACCTATATTTTCAACTTGAAATCCAGATGATGAAAGTAGACAATATTCAATAGTCACAACAGAGTGCGGGTATGCTTTTGTTAAAAAAACAATTTATATAGTACATTCCAACCTGAGAGTATTGTAGCCTAACAAGTACTTTTGAACAATAGTCAACATTATGAAATAGGGAGTTGATTTGCACATAGGTCCTTAAAGAGCATTGTGATCAATAACTATATAAACTAGTTGGTGGTGATAGTCTAGAGATAAAGGCTGCTCCAAGTTGCAGAGTCCATCGTCCTTTGAGCAACGTATCAATGCTCCATCTGAAAAACATCACGTCAGGAAGCATGACATTCCCTCATGGAAGGGTCAGCCGAGATTATGTGTTCGTTTTCGGGAATGCAGCTTGGATCCAGACCATTTGACTGAAAAGAAAATCCTCTACCACTCAGTGAAAAGCTGATTTGTGTTAATGATGAATCAAGAAGTACAATCAATCTCTGCCCTACATCTATTCACAATTTATTCAGTGAGAATTTTAGTTTAGTTTATTGTCAAAAATACCAAGGTACGGTGAAAAGCATTTGTTGCGTGAATTCTACACTTCCAGTCATGGCTCACTTTCCATTTGTTTAAAAAGTGACTTTCATTTGTTTTGTTATGGGCAGATGCAAACTGGAGGCAACAGGACAAATGCTTCTGTCACTTACAATGCACGTTTCCTTTTCAGCAGTAAAAGTAGATGATTTAAAAACACGTAATAGCTCATAAAATCATGTAACAGAGAGTTGGGGAAGGGGGATAAAAAGAGGATAATTTAAAATCTCATTATCAATTAAAAACAGAATCCCCATTTATTTAAATGGGACCTGGCCTTTAGATTGGAAGCATAAATGTTCTCTTTTCCTGTTATTTTATTTGTTTCTTAATTTAATGTATTTTTCATTAATTCTATTTGCAATATTAATTACTACAGGTGCACAACCTTTTATCCGAAAGCCTTGGGACCAGACACTTTTCGTAATTCAGAATTTGTCGGTCTTCGGAATGGAAATTTTTTAGCGTAGATTTTAATGGCTGGCTCAGTGGTAGAGTGCTCGGCTCATATCCGCAAGGTCGCGAGTTTGCGCCTTGATCCCGGCAATAAACTCTGTCGCGTGTTTGAGTCTTCAATGTAGTTTTTTCTTGCAGAATAAATGTTTGTATGAAATGCAGTGTAGGAGAGGTGTACTGACTGTGTGGGCAGAACTTTGGAAGTGATTGCCCACCAGTCTAAAAAGCCGCTGTGTCTCCCTGTCCCTGGGATAGCAGGGGGCGATCAAACAGCACAATACCCCCCTCCCCCTCCAACTCCAGAGGAATCCGCTCCCCAATGGGCCGCTACGGCGACAAGTGGCAGTTTGCCCACAGCCCGAGCTGCGCCCCCTCATCCGCCACCCCAAGAACAAGACGTACCTTGCACACCATCAGCTTCTGCCCCTACGTGTTCCTCTGGAGTTGGAGCGGGGCTGGAGTTGCTGCTGGCCGTGGGTCTCTGGGATCTCCGTGCTTGCAGTGTGCCTGGGGGTCGGTGTCCCGTTGGTCCTGACGTCTCCGGCCACCCCCCTGGACTGGAGCTGAGACTGGGAACTGTACCGCCCTTGCCCCCTTCCTCTGCAACTGCAAACAACCCCACTCTCCTGCAAGGGCGGTACAGTTCCTGGAGGATGGCAGGTGGCCGGAGACGTCAAGACCAACAGGAACCCGCTCCCCGATGGGCTTCTACGACGCCCCGAGCTGCGCCCCGTCATCCGCAACCCAGGTTCCTCTGTAGTTGGAGCGGGGCTGGGCTGGGCTGCTGTTGGCTGTGGGTCTCTGGGATCTCCGTGCTTGCAGTGGGCCTGGGGGTCGGTGTCCCGATGAGGGGGCGCAGCTCGGGGAACGGCTTCTGGTGGTCCTGACGTCTCCGGCCAGTTTGCAGTTTTCCTCTGGAGTTGGAACGGGGCTGGGCTGCTGCTGGCAGTGGGTCTCTGGGATCTCCGTGCTTGCAGTGGGCCTGGGGGTCGGTGTCCCGTTGGTTCTGCTGCAATCGCCGACGTGAAGACAGTGCAAAGCCCCCGCTCCGGTGCAATGGGCGGGGAGCTGGAGAGGGGAGGGAAGGGGTCACACACATGGCCGGGAAGCAGAGGGGTGTAGGTGGGGTGAAACTGAAGCGAGCGACAATCTGCTGCTGCTGCCTGCCCGCTGAGTTAAAAAGTTCCCACGCAAGACTCACGAAACACTGTGTATCGTGAGTCTACCGTGGGAACTTTTTAACTCAGCGGGCAGGCAGCAGCATATTGTCAATTATTAACCCTCCCGCGCAATATACCCTCACCTTCTCTTTTATGAATGGGGATTTAGTTCCCCTTTCTTCGAGGACCGACCGGAGGTTCCGCTGTCACCTCTGCGGGCCGCCCTCGGTGAACGTTTTCAAGGACCTTTCTTCAAGGACCGAAAAAATGGCCGCTATTCGGAGGTTTTCGTTATTTGGATCTTCGGATAAAAGGTTGTGCACCTGTATAACACATTTACACCCATCATGGTTTTTTAAATGTCTTGGCTGGATTCAAGTGCCAGGAGTATTCGTGGAGCCTAACAATGCTTTGGTTTCAGTGACCAAAGCTTTGGGCGGCACAGTGGCGCACCGTTAGAGTTGCTGCCTTACAATGCCAGAGACCCAGGTTCGATCCTGACTATGAGCGCTGTCTGTACGGAATATGTACGTTCTCCCTGTGACCGTGGGATTTTCTTCACATGCTCCAGTTTCCTCCCACATCCCAAAGACTTGAGAGTTTGGAGGTTAATTCGCTTCTATAAATTGTCCCTTTTTTCTAGGATAAAACTAGCATATTCGGCGATTGTGGGCAGCGTGGACTCAGCATCGAAGAGCCTGTTTCCACACTGTATCTCTAAACTAAACACCATAACACATGAGCGGCAAGTCAGATGTTAATCTTGTTGCCAGAGAGCAGCTGTTCTGTGTGAATCCCAGGGCCTGCAACAAATGTCAGTGAACCGAGACACCGTACTCAAGGCACACTATGTCCAAAACATGACTATATTTCAGCCCTATAGTCCGCCACTTGCTCTTTCCTCACTGAACAATCTTTCTATTCCAAGACGGATGTCTATTTGATAAACAGAGCACTTCCCGATGATCTCTTGCAATTTCACTCCAACTTGTTAACCAACCTCCTTTCATTAATAAGGAAAGCTGCCTTGCTTTTCATTCAAAGTGCAGTGACTTGGAGTTACCTGCAGATTTTACCAAGCTTACCTTGCTGGTCAAGTTTTATTACAAACCCAGTTGGTATCGATGGTTATGATTAAATTGCTTGGAGTATTTTTAATCTAGGTTGTGCTGTAAATGAGTGTCAGTATAAGTCCCAGTGCCAACTCCCATAGCTTTGCACACATAATGTGTCTGTATATCAGCATAGCACTCAATGGAACCTGAAGAAAATATTCCTAACTATGAGAATTTAATTTAATTTTAAATAATGTTATTTAGATAAATGTTATCTTTACTAGAGATGAATTTGCTTGTAATCTGCCCGATTAAAAACATATTTACAACACACAAATATTTACTGAACTGCACCGGTATTTCCCTCTAAAATGTACCCATACAAAATTCAACACAGTGAACAGCATAGTTATATGACATTTTCTCAAATATAAATCAATTTGCACTAAAAGACTTTGAAAAACAAACTTTAACAGAGCAAAACTTTCCCTGTCTTTGCTCCTTACTCAATTTTACTACTCATATTTATGAAAGTAGGATGCAACGTAGATAAGAATTTCACAAAGAGCAGTGTCTGGGGATTGTAAGAGGAAAATCCTCATGATCCTAAAGAGGTACTGGTATTCAACCAAAAATCAAAGGTCACCAATTGCACATCTGTGGAACTGTGCTGTAAATGAACAGTCCTACATAAACTGCAAACTTCTATCCGTTGAACTATTTCATGCAAACTTTGTACAAGGTGGCATTAGTATCTTTATTTCTTTCTGATCAATTTTTGTTAATAATACGCAAAAAGATTGGCACAAGCATAACTAATACATAGCACAATGTGCGCATGCCATTAGGACAATTAAAGTATGCAACAGGCAGTGGGGTTAAAATGAACAAACTGGCATTTAAGTGGACCAATTAAGATTGAAGAGACTGTATTCCTTCCCCCACCGCACTTCCTTTCCCCACCTCCAAAGCATATCCAAAGAAATAATCTGAAAACAAAGGTTTAACAATGATCATACCACATCGCTAGGGGTTGACTTGATTCTGAAGATGATCGATAATTTGAATGTATTATTCAGGCTTTTCATATTAAGAGAGAACGTCTCCCCTCTTGAGGGAAGTGGGACTGCTAGTTTTAGAATACGATGTCACTCAAGACTAGCAGGAATGACGGTGGAGCAGCAATGGCAGGAATTTCTGGGCATAATCTGGAAGACGTAGGATCATTTCATTACAAAAAGGAAGAAAGATTCTAAGGGGAGTAGGAGGCAACCGTGGCTGACAAGAGAAGTTAGGGATAGAATAAAACTAAAAGAAAATATCTATAACACAGCAAAGAGTAGCCGGAAGCCAGAGGATTGGGAAATTTTCATAGGACAACAGAAGGAAACAAAACGGGCAATACGGGCTGAAAAGATGAAGTACAAGGGGAAGCTGGCCAGGAATATAAAGAAGGACAGTAAAAGCTTCTTTAGATATGTTAAGGGAAAAAGAGTAGCAAAGTCAAATGTGGGTCCCTTGAAGGCAGACACGGGTGAAATTATTATGGGCAACAAGGAAATGGCAGAAGAGTTGAATAAGTACTTCGGATCTGTCTTCACTGAGGAAGACACAAACAATCTCCCAGAAGTACTGGAGGACAGAGGATCTAAGGGGGTAGAGGTACTGAAAGAAATTTTTGTTAGGCGAGAAATAGTATTGGGTAGGCTTAATGGGACTGAAGGATGATAAATCCCCTGGGCCTGATGGTCTGCATCCCAGGGTCCTCAGGGAGGTGGCTCTAGAAATAGTGGACGCATTAGTGATCATTTTCCAATGTTCAATAGATTCAGGATCAGTTCCTGTGGATTGGAGGATAGCTAATGTTATCCCACTTTTCAAGAAAGGAGCAAGAGAGAGAAAACGGGGAATTACAGACCAGTTAGCCTGACTTTGGTGGTGGGAAAGATGCTGGAGTCAATTATTAAAGAGGTAATAATGGGGCATTTGGATAGCTTTAAAAGGATTAGTCCAAGTCAACATGGATTTATGAAAGGGAAATCATGCTTGACTAATCTTCTGGAATTTTTTGAGGATGCGACAAGTAAAATGGATGAAGGGGTGCCAGTGGATGTAGTGTATCTAGACTTTCAGAAAGCCTTTGATAAGGTCCCGCACAGGAGACTGGTGACTAAAATTAGAGCACATGGTCTTGGGGGTAGGGTGTTGACATGGATAGAAAATTGGTTGGCAGACTGGAAGCAAAGAGTAGGAGTGAACGGTACTTTTCAGAACGGCAGGCAGTGGGGAGTGGAGTGCCGCAAGGCTCAGTGTTGGGGCCGCAACTGTTTACCATATATATTAATGATTTGGAAGAGGGAATTAGGAGCAACACTAGCAAGTTTGTGGATGACACATAGCTGGGTGGCAGTGTGAACTGTTAAGAGGATGTTAGGAGGTTGCAGGGTGACCTGGACAGGTTAAGTAAGTGGGCAGATGCGTGGCAGATGCAGTATAATATAGATAAATGTGAGGATATTCACTTTGGCGGCAAAAACAAGGGGGCAGATTATTATCTCAATGGGGTTAGGTTAGGGGGAGGTACAGCGAGACCTGGGTGTCCTTGTACACTGGTCACTGAAAGTTGGCGTGCAGGTACAGCAGGCAGTGAAGAAAGCTAATGGAATGTTGGCCTTCATAACAAGAGGATTTCTGTATAGGAGTAAAGAGGTTCTTCTGCAGTTGTATAGGGCTCTGGTGAGACCACATCTAGAGTATTGTGTACAGTTTTGGTCTCCTAATTTGAGGAAGGACATCCTTGTGATTGAGGCAGTGCAGCGTAGGTTCACGAGATTGATCCCTGGGATGGCGGGACTGTCATATGAGGAAAGATTGAAAAGACTAGGCTTATGTTCACTGGAGTTTAGAAGGATGAGGGGATATCTTATAGAAACATATAAAATTATAAAAGGACTGGACAAGCTAGATGCAGGAAAAATGTTCCCAATGTTGGGTGAGTCCAGAACCAGGGGCCACAGTCTTAGAATAAAGGGGAGGTCATTTAAGACTGAGGTGAGAAAAAAACTTTTTCCACCCAGAGAGTTGTGAATTTATAGAATTCCCTGGCACAGAGGGCAGTGGAGGCCAAATCACTGGATGGATTTAAGAGAGAGTTAGATAGAGCTCTAGGGGCTAGTGGAGTCAAGGGATATGGGGAGCAGGCAGGCACAGGTTATTGATAGGGGACGATCAGCCATGATCACAATGAATGGCGGTGCTGGCTCGAAAGGCCGAATGGCCTCCTCCTGCACCTATTTTCTATGTTTCTAAGACGAAGGTGCAGAGCAATTTCTTTTCTCAGAGGCATCCAGTCTTGGGGGAATTACAACCACTGATAGAAGTGGAAGCATTGGATATATTCACGGTCAAGCAGGGCTGGTGTTTGGTCCAGGGATTGTGGAGTACAGGTAGGAAGTTGGACCCAAGGCCAAGATCATCTCAGCCATAAATTTGGAGGACACAACAACCTCCAAATAAGCTTGGAACTACATAGACAGGGGCATTGACATATGACAACAAAACACTCTTGACTCTTTACTCTTGAACTTAAGGCTGTGACACAATCCCAAAATAATATTAAAGTTCAGCTCAGCCCTGGGATCCAACGAAGTTTTCGAAAATAACTAGCCTGCAAGCGACCACTAAAGTTTGTGTTCTACCATCAACTGAAGAAAGCGAATGGCATGTTGGCCTTCATAACAAGAGGAGTTGAGCATAGGAGCAAAGAGTTCTGCAGTTGTACAGGGCCGTAGTGAGACCACACCTGGAGTATTGTGTGCAGTTTTGGTCCCCTAATTTGAGGAAGGACATTCTTGCTATTGAGGGAGTGCAGCGTAGGTTTACAAGGTTAATTCTCGGGATGGCTGGACTGTCATATGCTGAGAGAATGGAGCGGCTGGGCTTGTATACCCTGGGATTTAGAAGGATGAGGGGGGATCTTATTGAAACATATAAGATTATTAAGGGTTTGGACATGCTAGAGGCAGGAAACATGTTCCAGATGTTGGGGGTGTCCAGAACCAGGGACCACAGTTTAAGAATAAGGGGTAAGGCACTTAGAACGGAGATGAGGAAACACCTTTTCGCAGGGAGTTGTGAGTTTGTGGAATTCTCTGCCTCGGAGGGCGGTGGAAGCCGGTTCTCTGGATACTTTCAAGAGAGAGCTTGATAGGGGCTCTTAAAGATAGCAGAGTCAGGGGATATGGGGAGAAGGCAGGAATGGGGTACTGATTGTGGATGATCAGCCATGATCACATTGAATGGCGGTGCTGGCTCAAAGGGCCGAATGGCCTACTCCTGCACCTATTGTTGATTAGGGTTTTATATTTATAAATTAGCTTACTTAGATGATTTTACAGAATAACATCTCCTGAAAAATAATCAATAGCAGAGAGGGAGGGAATTGAAATATGAGATGAGAAAGAAAAGACCCTTAATCACACTTACGTTTCATTCTATTGAACCAAGATCAATTTTACTCTCGAGCAAAGTCAAAAATTTGATCAGAAAATGGTGCATTAAAAACTATAATTAAAGAATAAGATCAAATGTTTCAAACGATGTCAAAGGCAGCCATAGAATCAGCAAAGAAGGTAGAAGCTGTTTGAAAAAATCATTTTTCCAAAAACCATGGCTTGCAACAATACTGTGATCAGACAGCACTATATAGCAGGTCTACAGTATTTGGATAAACTAGAGGATGTTAAATGCACAGGTGGGTGCTGATCGAATGCAAAGGAAGGTAAATGGAGACAGGAAAACTCTCATAGAAATTTAAGATGGGTAGGTTAGATTAAATTCCTCAATCTGGAGTGATTGTGATTAGCCTCCCTGTATAAATATACTGTCATAAACGTGTACTTTTACAGTTTCTTCTTCATGAGCGAAACCAAACATAAATTGTGCAATTATTCTGGAGAAACATCTCCCTTACATT
Source organism: Amblyraja radiata (assembly GCF_010909765.2). Classification (NCBI taxonomy): domain Eukaryota; kingdom Metazoa; phylum Chordata; class Chondrichthyes; order Rajiformes; family Rajidae; genus Amblyraja; species Amblyraja radiata. The sequence goes on along the minus strand of NC_045969.1, from coordinate 32,080,248 downwards.
TCATGTGTGACCTTAACTTTCTTTAGCTCACCACTGTTACTTCCCCCTCTACTATTCTGATCTTATTTTAGATCAAGTTATAAGGTCTAATTAATAAATATCCCAAACAGATTGAAAGTTCAATAATATTGATAATCTTAAATCTAAATCCAAATCCTGTCAATGCAAAATTGATATTAAAAGTCTACTTTCTTTTTCAATTGCTATGCACAGCGTGGAAACGTGTCCAATTAGCCTCATGAGAATTCTGCTAACAAAATTCCACAGATTCAGAATTATCTATACACGGGGCAAAGAAAATGTCCTGTTGAATATACTGGCCCGGATGATCCGGATGATTGAAAATCCGTTCCAGCGGTATGGCGATGCAGGTGGAAACTCTATGGAGCAGAAAATACCATTGGCAATGATAGCAAATGCTAGCTGCATTTGTATTTCATACCTTGTCTACAGATTTACCAGAGACACCAATCTTTACAAGATAAATCCAACTGTCAGCATTGCAGACAAAGAGACATTATATGGACAAAAATGAATGCTCAATTTCCAACATTGCCAATAGCAATTTCTTTCCCTGAATCTCCAGAACCTGCTTCGAATTGCTTGATATATTATATGCATCAGAAAATACTAGTTCAAACAGGCTATATTAGTTTGCATCATTTTTCCTCACCTTAATTAAAACACAGGCAGGAAAAAGAAGGAGCACTGTCTCTTCAAGAGTAATCATGGGTTACATGAGAAAAATATGGTTTTAACTGATAAACTCCTATCTTCAGTATTGTTAAGTAGATAGAATTACCTCATTCTATCACCCACTGCCATTCCTCTGAAAGTAAATCTATCAAGGAGAAAAAAAATAAGGCCTCAGGTTATACACAAGCAGCCTTGGGTATCATAAATCTGATGCCACATTTGCAGAACCCAGGTCAACATCATTAGAATGAAACATTTCAAATACGCTCCTTAAATGACATTTCAATAGTTGCGGCAATTCCAATGTTCTAACTTACATTTTCATTCTCAACAAACATTACTATATAGTAAAATTATTTTGAAAGATTCATGTCCAAAGCTGCAATGCCAGCCCCAATTCTTTGTTTCTTAAAAAGTAATTGATGTATTTAAAAAGCTTAAATAATATCTGACCAGCTCAAACAGTATAACATGCTACTTCTTGTAACAATATAATAAATAAAGTCTAGGAATTGAGACTTGTGAACTAATCAAGATTTTAACTTGAATTATGAATTTTCTATACAGTATGACAAAATAAATGTTTGTACTTGCTTTTGTTCATCAACCCCTAAACAGTTGGATTATTTGCTTAATAGGCATAAAGAAACTGACTTCATATTATTGTCTGCCTTAATATTAAATGAAATATGAATGCAATTTTAGCTGAACTATTAATTGGTTTGTCTCATCGATGACACATAACCAAAATACACTTAATGTATTGTATCTTGAAATGAAGTATTTTTGTATATAACAATTCATTACAGCTAGATTTATATTCATTACTTATTTCTGACTTTATATATGTATACAGGTTTTTTTATTATCAAAATACAGACAATTTAGACCATTTGAAAACTTGAACCTTGCATATTTGAAGAAATCAAAAGCACAGTCAATGCAGTGGTCATGAATTTCCATTATCTATGCTTTTTCAAATTAATGTTCAGTGCAAGGACAATAGGAAACAAAATAAGGCTACAACAACTGAAATAAAAGTCACTATTTGAAACAAATAGTTTATGCACAATGAAGTTATTCATGCGTTAACATCCATTTTTCAAGTTCAAACACATTTCTGAGATGTCAATGTGCAACGTGTCCATTTTCATGCATGTGATAATGTTCAACATCATAATTATTGCAAGTTAAAAGAAAGTGATCCAACATTACTCTTTTACTCTGAAAAGATGCAAAACTGTGCAATAACTTAAAGAATTTAGCAGCTTTAAATTTTGATACAAATTGGTTGCCCTTTTTCTCTAGTGATTTAGCATTTAGTATTGCTGCAAGGAAAATAGTAAATGCAAAACACGCACAACATATCTGACAACTTGTACATAGAACCCTTCATGTAAATAATGGTGACAAGGCTAGCATTCAGTGTCCTCCTTAGAGTCATAGATTTATTCAAGCCTTTCGACCCAACCCGTTCTTATTGACCAAGATGCTTAGCCAAGCCTGTTCCGCTTGCATGCGCCTGGCCCATATCCCCCTAAAACATTCCTATTCATATACCCACCTCAATGTCATTTCAATGTCATATTTGTACCAGCCTCTTTTATTTCTTCTGTCATCTCATTCTATGCACATACCACCACCTAGGTGAAAAAGCTACCTCTCAGGCCACTTTTAATTGTTCCCCCTCTCACCTTAAACCTTTGCCCACGTTTACAAATCCCATACCCTGGAGAATAAACTGTGGTTGTTCACCTTATCTATGCCCCTCATATTTTATAAACCTCTATAACGTCACCCCTCAGCTGCCGATGCTCCAGGGAAAGAAGACCCATCCTATGCAGCCTCTCCCTACAGCTCAAATCCTCCTACAAAGCCTTATCCCATGGAAATGGGTCATTCGGCCCACCATCTGCATTAATCCCATTTTCCAGCACTTGGTCCACAGCCTTCTATTCCTTGGTGATAAGTGCTTGTTTAAACCCTTAAACACCGTCAGCATCTCTACTTCCACCACTCTCTCCAACAGTGCACTCCAGATCCTTCGGGTGAAATGTTCTCCACAGATCCTATCTAAATCTCGTACCTCTTACCCTAAATCCAGTCCTCGAGTTTTATTCACCTTATAAAGGGTAAGCTTTACCTAATTCTACCCTGATTTATGTACCTCAATCATGTCCCCTCTCAACCTTCTGCACTCCAGTGAAATCAACTCTCTCCAACCTTTCCTCTTATCAAAGGCCTGTTAAACTTCCTCTGCATCCTCAACAGTACAATCACATCATTCCCACAACGTGGCTCATCACAATCACAATCATTCCTAAACAGCACATAATACTTCAGCTGAGGTCTGACCAATATTTTATAATGCTGGAACATTACTTGCCTGATCTCAGATTCAATGCCGCAGCTAATGGAGGTCAATATCCCATTTGCCTTCTTAACCGGCAGGTTAGTTCAAAATGGGCAGATTGAAGAACACAAAAGAACTAGCCTATCAATTTAGCCAATAGTCCATTACTAATAAGTTTTTATAAAGATTCATCTGGTCATACAGTGCCATCCATAATGTTTGGGACAAAGACCCATCATTTATTTATTTGCCTCTGTACTCCACAATTTGAGATTTGTAATAGAAAAAATCACATGTGGTTAAAGTGCGCATTGTCAGATTTTAATAAAGGCCATTTTTATACATTTTGGTTTCACCATGTAGAAATTACAACAGTATTTATACATAGTCCCCCCATTTCAGGGCACCATAATGTTTGGGACACATGGCTTCGCAGGCATTTGTAATTGCTCAGGTGTGTTTAATTGCCTCCTTAATGCAGGTATAAGAGAGCTCTCAGCACCTAGTCTTTCCTCCAGTCTTTACATCACCTTTCGAAACTTTTATTGCTGTTTATCAACATGAGGATCAAAGTTGCGCCAATGAATGTCAAATAAGCCATTATGAGGCTGAGAAACGAAAATAAAACTGTTAGAGACATCAGCCAAACCTTAGGCTTACCAAAATCAACTGTTTGGAACATCATTAAGAAGAAAGAGAGCACTGGTGAGCTTACTAATTGCAAAGGGACTGGCAGGCTAAGGACATCTGTCCGACAGATCAAAAACAATCTTCATGTGGATTGGTCAATGACCACTGTCCACAGAATACTTCATGAACAGAAATACACAGGCTACACTGCAAGATGCAAACCACTGGTTAGCCGCAAAAATAGGATGTCCAGGCTACAGTTTGCCAAGAAGTACTTAGAAGAGCAACTACAGTTCTGGAAAAAGATCTTGTGGACAGATGAGACGAAGATTAACTTATCAGAGTGATGGCAAGAACAAAGTATGGAGGAGAGAAGGAACTGCCCAAGATCCAAAACATAGCACCTCATTTATGAAACACGGTGGTGGGGGTGTTATGGCCTGGCATTATTGGCTGCTGAAGGTGTTGGCTCACTTATCTTCATTAATGATACAACTGCTGATGGTAGTAGCATAATTAATTCTGAAGTGTACAGACACATCCTATCTGCTCAAGTTCAAACAAATGCCTCAAAACTCATTGACCGGCAGTTCATTCTACAGCAAGACAATGATCCCAAACATACTGCTAAAGCAACAAAGGAGATTTTCAAAGCTAAAAAATGGTAAATTCTTGAATGGCCAAGTCAATCACCTGATCTGAACCCAATTGAGCATGCCTTTTATATGCTGAAGAGAAAACTGAATGGTACTAGCCCCCAAAACAAGCATAAGCTAAAGATGGCTGCAATACAGGCCTGGCAGAGCATCACCAGAGAAGACACCCAGTAACTGGTGATGTCCATGAATCGCAGACTTCAAGCAGTCATTGCATGCAGAGGATATGCAACAAAATACTAAACATGACTACTTTCATTTACATGACATTGCTGTGTCCCAAACATTATGGTGCTCTGAAATGGGGGGAACTATGTATAAACACTGCTGTATTATCTATATGGTGAAACCAAAATATATAAAAATGCCCTTTATTAAAATCTGACAATGTGCACTTTAACTACATGTGATTTTTTCTGTATCTTTTGAAAAATCCTTCCATTGAAAGGAATAGGCAAAAAAAGAATTTTTCATTCCCAAAAATACAACCTATTAATAGACATTTGAATCGTTTCGGGCCGAAACCTTTCTTCAGTCTGAAGAAGGGTTTTGGCCCGAAACGTTGCTTCGCTCCATAGATGCTGCCGCACCCGCTGAGTTTCTCCAGCAATTTTGTCTAGCTTCGATTCTCCAGCATCTGCAGTTTCTTTGTGAACAATATACATTTGAAACCTTTTTAGTTCCTTGTAGAATTATGATTGAAAACTGTTCATGACCCGAATACCAGACAATCTCACACCTAGAGTGAAAGGAATTTGATTGTTGGTCATCTAGTGAAGAAATGCTGACCTGAAATTATACATTCTGTTTGCAGCATTAGTAACTAATCAGAAGGGCACAGATTTGAGGAAGGGTAACTCTAACATGTATAAGTCCACCACCGATTTTCTAGTCTGGATTATCTGTTTTGCCAAACCAGAGGTCAGGGCATCCAAGAGGAGACTAATGGTACCGGAATGGTCCATCTTGGTGCCTTGATATCGGCCTGCAAAGTTGGCCTCAGATGTCGGCTGTGGGAATGGATCTGCCGGCTTCTGCTGGCTAGAATTCCAGAGCCCCAGCTGGAGGCGGTAAATTCGACCCACTGATTTGCCGTGGAAGTCCCAATGAGGTCAAGATCAGCCACCTTACCCGGCCTAGGCATCATATTTTTGGTGGGACTTCGAGGGGATTTGATGTTTGCTCTAATGAATTTGATTTGACTGGATTAAAGGAGGTGCTAGACCATCAGTTGCCTGAAACTTGGTGGTGGACCTGTACTCATTCTCACACAATGATTGATTATAATTTGCACACTATAAAGTAAGAGACCAATCTCCAGTTTAACTCCTATTAGACTCCAATCTTGAAAATATCCAGCATTGGGATGTGCGTCTGGGAAGAACAACACTAGGAAAACCAACTATTGACTTAGCAGTCGATATCAAGTCAAAAAACAGAGATGATGTATGGATGGATACAAGATTATTTTTCTAGCTCTGAATTTCACATTATTTTCTATGTTTCATAGGCTCAAGGCAATTGAATCCAATTTAAAATATTTTTTATGTCCCCAACAGCAATGTTCGCTGTCTTGGCCACAGTGGCGCAGCTGATAGAGCAGCTGCCTCACAACGCCGGAGATCCTGGTTCAATCCCGACTTCGGGTGCTGACTGCGTGGAGTTTGCATGTGACGGTGTGAGATTGCCTCCAGGTGCTCCAGTTTCCTCTCACATCCCAAAGATGTGCAGGTTTGTAGCTTAATTGGCCTCTGTAAATTGCCCCGAGTGTGTAAGGGGTGGATGAGAAAGTGGGATAACATAGAACTGGTCTGTTCTATGGCTTAGTCCTTAAAGCATCAAAGTAAATACAAGATCAAGCACATTTTGTCTATCTGAATATCACACAGATCTTTAGGGTATAATTTTAGTCATTCTTAAGCCTGGATTCCTTTACAAGGTGTGCAAAACGGTTATTCTTCATTGGAATATTCCAAAAACTTGGGTTACGAGTAGAAGAGAGTTTACCATTTAAAGCAGATGACAACAATCACCATTTTACACATCACATGGGGAATGTGATTGTCACTTTGAATTGATTTTCCTGCAAGGAGTTCCATGGCTAAAAATTCACACCCAGGAACAAAATAACTTCAAGGTCAGATTTATGAAAAGAAATGAAGAGAAAAATCCACTCTATACTGAAAACATGTCAACGTGACCGTGACTGGTCACACTTGAGGAAGAGTATCTACCTAGTTATAAATGAGATTACAGAAAGCACGCACATTTTGAGAGCACAATCAGAAAGTGCTGATAAAAATCAGCATTGAGCAAATTAATCCCCTGTCCAACAAACACTTTAGCGCAGCTTTTGAAACCGGCTTGATCTCACATCTGCTCTTACATTATATCTGTGAACCAAGGCACAGGACTGGATCAATTGCCACTGAACACTGTTCATGTGTTAGGTTCTTTTTTTCTCTGCTACAAACTACAAGCAGGGGCTTGTAGAATAGTAATTAAGATCCTTACACGACCATTATAGAAACATAGAAAATAGGTGCAGGAGTAGGCCATTCGGCCCTTCGAGCCTGCACCACCTTTCAATATGATCATGGTTGATCTGTGCCTGGCTTCTCTCCATACCCCCTGATCCCTTTAGCCACAAGGGCCACATCTACTCCCCCTTAAATATAGCCAATGAACTGGCCTCAACTACATTCTGTGGCAGAGAATTCCAGAGATTCACCACTCTCTGTGTAAAAAATGTTTTTCTCATCTCAGTCCTAAAAGATATCCCCTTTGTGACCCCTTGTTCTGGACTTCCCCAACATCGGGAACAATCTTCCTGCATCTAGCCTGTCCAACCCCTTAAGAATTTTGTAAGTTTCTATAAGATCCCCCCTCAATCTTCTAAATTTTAGCGAGTACAAGCCGAGTCTATCCAGTCTTTCTTCATATGAAAGTCCTGACATCCCAGAAATCAGTCTGGTAAACCTTCTCTGTACTCCCTCTTTGGCAAGAATGACCTTCCTCAGATTAGGAGACCTAAACTGTACGCAATACTCCAGGTGTGGTCTCACCAAGACCCTGTACAACTGCAGTAGAACCTCCCTGCTCCTATACTCAAATCCTTTTGCTATGAATGCTAACATGCCATTCTCTTTCTTCACTGCCTGCTGCACCTGCATGTCTACTTTCAATGACTGGTGTACCATGACACCCAGGTCTCGTTGCATCTCCCCTTTTCCTAATTGGCCACCATTTAGGTAATAGTCTGAATTATGTATTAAGTCAAAACATCAACCTGTGCAGAAAGACATACTAGGGGTATCATAATATACATAAAATCTCATTAGATTCTCCTTATTCTTATCTGTTAAAGCTATCTCATATCCCCTTATTTGACTTCCAGATTTCCTTCTGAAATATGCTCTTCAAACAGGTGCCACAGTGGTGCACCCTCAGAGCTGCTGCTGCACAGCACCAGAGACCTGGTTTGATCCTGACCTCGGGTGTTGTCTGGGCAGAGTTTGCATGTTCTCCCTGTGACCGCATGGGTTTTCCCTGGGTGCTTCAGTTCCCTCCCACAACACAAAGACATGGAGGTTTGTAGTTTAATTGGCCTCTGTAAATTGCCCCTAGCGTGTAGGGAGTGAATGAAAAAGTGGGAAGACAGAACTAGTGTGAAAGGGTGGTCAATGATCAGAGTTGATTCGGTGGGCCGAAGGGCCTGTTTCCACACTGCATCATTAAATATAAACAACCCCCTGTACAATTGATCCCCACAGCTGTCGATAACTGACCGTAGCTGAAATCCCCAATGGTATGAACATTGAATTCTCCAATTTTAGGTAACTAACCAACAAACATCCTCCCTCTTTTTTTCTCCCCCATTCTTTCCTGTATCCTTTCCACGTCTGCTCCATCTAAGCCTTTCATTATCCAGGTAGGTTTCAATGAAATTTTCCTCTCATCCTTCTAAACTCCAGCAAGTACAGGCCCAGAAACATTAAAAACTAATACGTTAACCCAATCATTTCTGGGATCATTCTTGTAAACCTCTTTTGGATCCTCTGCAAAGCCAGTCCATCCCCTCTTCAGATATCAGGCCCAAAACTGCTCATAATCTTCTAAAGACAGACACAAAATGCTGGAGTAACTCAGCAGATCAGGCATCATCTCTGGAAAAAAGGACTAGGTGACGTTTCAGGTCAAGACCCTTCATCAGACTGAGAATCAGAGGGGGCACGAGAAGTATGGGAAGGTACAGATCAAAGCTGAGCCTGCCTACGCATAATATTCTCACATAATATTCCAAATGTGGTCTCACCAACGCTTGATAAAGCCTCACAATTACATCCTTGCTTTTATATTCCAGTCCCCTCAAAATAAATGCTAACATTGCATTTGTCTTCCTTACCGCTTACTCAATCTACAAATTAATCTTTTGGGAATCCTGCACCAGCATTCCCAAAGATCTTTTACACCTCATTTGCAACACAACGGAAGAAAAAATTACAAGCAACTAAAATGGTAGTTCTGGCAATCTGATTTGCTTAAACACAAGTTTGAACCATAATCCTGGAACCTAAATAACATTCAAATTTTATGCAGAGATCCTGGTCGGGTTATGTACAGCTTGTACATATAAACAAGCGTTTGGGAAGCCAGTGGAACTTATTTGCCAGCTGTAGGGGCTGCCATGTGGGAGCATTTGATAAGGTCCCACATAGGAGATTAGTGGGCAAAATTAGAGCACATGGTATTGGGGGTAGGGTGCTGACATGGATAGAAAATTTGTTGGCAGATAAGAAACAAAGAATGTGGATTATAGGGATTAACATGTCCCTTTCAGAATGGCAGGCAGTGACTAGTGGGGTACCGCAATACTCGGTGCTGGGACTCCAGCTATTTACAATATACATTAAAGATTTAGATGAAGGGATTAAAAGTAACATTAGCAAATTTGCAGATGACATAAAGCTGGGTGGTAGTGTGAACTGTGAAGAGGATGCTATGAGAAAGCAGGGTGACTTGGACAGGTTGGGTCAGTGGGCAGATGCATGGCCGATGCAGTTTAATTTGGATAAATGTGAGGTTATCCACTTTGGTGGCAAAAACAGGAAGGCAGATTATTATCTAAATGGAGTCAAGTTGGGAAAAGGGGAAGTACAACAGGATCTGGGGGTCCTTGTTCATCAGTCATTGAAAGTAAGCATACAGGTATAGCAGGCAGTGAAGAAAGCAAATGGCATGTTGGCCTTCACAACAAGAGGAGTTGAGTATAGGAACAAAGAGGTCCTTCTGCAGTTGTACCCTAGTGAGACCACACCTGGAGTATTGCGTGCAGTTTGTCTCCCAATTTGACGAAGGACATTCTTGCTATTGAGGGAGTGCAGTGTAGGTTCACCAGGTTAATTCCCGGGATGGCAGGACTGTCATATGTTGATAGAATGGAGTGGCTGGGCTCATATACTCTGGAATTTAGAAGGATGAGAGGGTATCTTATTGAAACAAGATTATTAAAGGTTTGGACATGCTAGAAGCAGGAAACATGTTCCCGATGTTGGGGGAGTCCAGAACAAGGGGCCACAGTTTAAGAATAAGGGGTAAGCCATTTAGAACGGAGATGAGGAAAAACTTTTTCACACAGAGAGTTGTGAGTCTGTGGAATTCTCTATCTCAGAGGGCAGTGGAGGCTGGTTCTCTGGATGCTTTCAAGAGAGACCTTAAATATAGCAGAGTCAAGGGATATGGGGAGAAGGCAGGAACGGGGTATTGATTGTGGATGATCAGCCATGATCACATTGAATGGCAATGCTGGCTCGAGGGGCAGAATGGCCTACTCCTGCACCTATTGACTATTGTGGCAGGTGGATATATCTGAATAGATAAGTTAAACACCCTGGTTTAACTGTGCCTTGACCTTGGTTGCTCAACGTTTTTGTTTCAATATATTGCCATAGACAACCGCAGACCCATCCTGCGAACTGTTTGGGTTATGAACTATTCTCAGGAACAGAAGTAGAAACAAGAAACTGGAGATGCTGGTTAATATACAAAAGGACACAAAATGCTGGAGTAATTCAACAGGTCAGGCAGCATCTCCAGAGAACATGGATAGGTGACATCTCAGATTGGGACCCTTCTTCAAACCAGCAGCATCTCTGAAGGACATGAACAGGAGACCAGTCTGAAGAAGGGACCTGACCTGAAACGTCACCTACTCATGTTCTCCAGAGATACTGCCTGACCCGCTGAGTTTCTCCAGCACTTGGTGACCTTTCAGTAACAGAACCCTGCCTTAACCTGAGGAAACCTTGAATTTCTTCTCAAGTAGGATCTGCATTTGATTTAAAAATTGATCAAAATTACCATTTAAAATCAAATCACAAACAATTCAGCAGAAAAACCGACCTCCGGCTTCGTGGTTAAGTGGCTTAAATTTATAATCGGGTAGCTCTGATCTTACCTGTGTCCTGGTCCTGCCCTAAACCGGGAAGATGGTATTAAGACAGGGTCATCATCACTGTCATCTGTTTCACGGCTGGCCGTCGTTCTAGTCGGCTCATCCTGGTTATTCAACCTTGTTGGATCCGACTGCCGCGTGGATTCAGTCATTTTGGTGCAGCTCTCATTAGTTTCTAGACTCTGGCAAGCAGCAGCTTCTTCCTGTTGTTGGCTTCCCTCATCTAAGACTGCTGGGACGGACTGGCAGCTATAATCTAACACACTGTCCGTGGTTTCTTCCGATACACTCCCTTCGTTATGAGCATCATCCACTCCCACATGCCTCACCTTGCATATTCTTTTACCTGATTGCTCAGCTGACTCGACTGTTGAAACATCTACAAGATAACAAAGAGGCAGCAATGAGTTAAAAATACAATTTTGATTCAAATTCAGATTAAAAAGATCCACATTTATTGTATGACCTTAACCCCCAAGTTAGTGGAACTTTAAGGACCCAAGAAGCATTTGTTGGTCAAAAAATATGTAGCTATCACCCAAAATCACACAAGAACTAGCAGCAATGTAGAAAATTTGCACATTTGTCTATTACACACCAGAAAACATTAAACATAGCAATAGATATAAATGATTTACATGAAAGTGTAGGTAAACTGATTAGTACATTTGTAGACACAAAATGCTGGAGTAACTCAGCGGGTCTGGCAGCATCCCTGGAGAAAAGGAATAGGTGACGTTTCGAGTCGGAACCCTTCTTCAGCCCAAAATGTCACCTATTCCTTTTCTCGAGAGATGCTGCCTGACCCGATGTGTTACTCCAGCATTTTGTGTCTATCTTCGGTGTAAACTAGCATCTGCAGTTCGTTCCTAGACACAGTATTATTGTAGATTATACAATTGGTTGAAGCATTCGTGGAAGTGAGGAAAATTTCTGAAGGATATAGATCATATGGAAATATGGGCAAAGAAATGAGAGGTTGAGCTTAATCCAGACAAATGGAAGATGCTGCGCTTACAAAGGAAGAGGAAATGATACAGTAAAGGGCCTGTCCCACATGCGATTGTTTTTGGCATCCATTTGGCACCTGTCATAGTCGCAAGCAGGTCGCCAAAAATGTTCAACATGTTGAAAATCCAGCGGCGACCAGAAAAAGGTACGACTCTTTGTGAGACTACTCACGACCATACAGGCATCACCCCGCGACATGACGCCCAAAGAGCCGTACCTTTTTCTGGTCACCGCTGGATTTTCAACATGTTGAAAATTTTTGGCAACCTGCTGTGACTATAATGGGTGCCTGCAGTCGCCGAAAAAAATTGTGTAAGTGGGACAGGCCCTTAAATGACAGGACACAGGAGAATTGAGAATTTTTGCTGATGACTGCATAATGTTACATTTCATTTGCCTGCCCCATAATGGCATGCAATATAACCTGAACATTCAGACCTGACTGATATATGGCAATCAACATTAGTGCAGGAAATCAACTGGCAGGTAAATGAGATACTAACCACCAACCTTTGATATAAATGGCATTACCACTGTCAGGTTTACCAACTCTTAATATCCAAGGATCACTATTCACCAGAGCCTTAACAAGACCAACTACATAAATATTGTGATTGGTGGGTGAATCTTAGGCTGGGTACCTCAAGATCATGACTCCACCAGTTTTAAGATGTCCAACAAATGAATTGGAAAAGGGAATTAAAAAATATATATTTTAAGACTTGCGGTTTAGAGATACATTGCGAAAACAGGCCCTTCGGCCCACCAAGTCCACACTGACTCACAAAATCCTACACACTAGGGACAATTTACACATACACCAAACCAATTAACCTACAAACCTGTACGTCTTTGGAGTGTGGGAGGAAACCGAAGATTTCAGAGACAACCCACGGGGAGAACGTACAAACTCCATACAGACAGCACCTGTAGTCTGGATCGAACCCGGGTTTCCGGCACTGCAAGCGCTGTAAGGCAGCAATTCTACCTCTGTGCCACCATGCCACCCTTGAGCTGTACAAAATCATGAGAGGAATTGATCGGGTAGATGCACAGGGTCTCTTGCCCAGAGCAAGGGAATCGAGAACCAGAGAACATAAGTTTAAGGTGAGGGGGGGAAAGATTTAATAGAAACCTGAGGGGTAATTTTTTCATACAAAGGTTGGTGGGCATATGGAACGAACTGTCGGAAGAGGTAGTTGAGGCAGGTACTATCGCAAAGTTTAAGAAATATTTAGACTGGTACGTGAAGAAAACAGGTTTGGAGAAATATGGGCCAAACGCAGGCAGGTGGGACTAGTGTAGATGGGACATGTTGGTCAGTTTGGGCACGTTGGGCCAAAGGGCCTGTTTCCACTGTTCCCAAGTCATTTTTCCATCTATTTAATGTAGAATACCTGCAGTCTTACTTGTGGCCAGTGTTTCTTCCGAATGCCCTTTGGGGATTTGTGTTTGCCGAGATTCTTCCCGATTACTTTGCTTGCTTTTAATTCCTGTTCCTCTAGAGGTTGAAGCTGAATTGTTCCTTGCATTTAAATAAAACAAACTGTTAAATCAAGTTAACATTCTAATCTTCAGGCTGTTGTAAGGAGAACTAACATATAGAGGAAAAGTTATTTTCCAGTTTTGCATTTTGAGACATGTAAAGACTTAAGGGCCTTGTCCCACTTGGGCGTCATTAGCAGAGAGAACAAACACACTCCACTCAGGCAGCACCCGAGGCCAGGATCGAACCTGGGTCTCTGGCGCGGTGCGACAGCAGCTCTACCCGCTAATCTATTCTTTATTAATTGCATTTCTAAATCCTTCAAAACAACTGCATGGTGAATAGTCAATCTTCTGTGTTTCTCCCAAACATTTTTGGCTGAAGAACTCCATTTCATTTATAACAATCATAAACAGCTCTTTAAATTATCATTAAAGTAACCCAAAAATGCAATGGTTCAACAATCATTTTAAATGGACCATTTCAAATGTAAATTAGCTGTGAAAGCAAAAGGGATTTATTTTACTTTCCAAACACAAACAATGTTCACATTTTAACTAGTGTCAATGTGCATTTTACCATTCAGATTATACTTACCATTCATCGGTGAAGTCTAGTTTAATCGTGCTGGCAGTGGTTCCCTCTGTACTATAATGCAGACTTAGAACTGGTTCAGCACCTGGTGTTCTAATCCTGGAACTATCTGCACTGTCACCTGCAAACATTAAATACCCACATAAGGATGGAAGGCTAATTAGAAATAAGTTTACTTTTCTCTGTGCAATCAACAAAATCTTACAGTTCTAATTGTTATAATTAACAATTTTATAATTTAATTATTACTATGTATAAAAATGAATATTAGTTAATTATGTTGTTAATGTTATAAATTCAAAAAAATTCTCATAATCAATCTATGATCAGTTTAATTAATAGATTAACAATATTAAATAATAAGAAAAGGCACTAGAATATTTTTGGAATTTAAGCAGCAAAAGAAAATAATGATTCTCCACTCCCTGATACTGAGCAAAAGGCACCGATAAATGGGAACAGAATCTTACCTACATTAAAGATACAAATGTTTATTTACAGACTGAACATTAATTGTGAATCCAGGTTTATTTCGTGCATAAAAAGACACAAGGTGCTGGAGTAACTCAGCAGGTCAGGCAGCATCTCTGGGGAACATGGGTAGGTGAAGTTTCAGATTGGGACCCTACTTCAGACTCAAATCGTAAACATTACCCATCCATGCTCTCCAGAGTGCCGCTTGATCCACTGAGCAATTCCAGCACTCAGTGTTTTTGTTGTAATAAACCAGCATCTGCAGTTCCTTGTGTCTATCTATATTTGGTGCATGTTTCATAATTGTTTTCTCTGGTGTGTAGGAAGTGAAACTAAGACCTGTAGCCGCATACTAGTCAGGTTGTCGAACTAGTAATCCAGAGGCCTGGACTAACAATCCACACCCATTTGGCAGTTGGGGAAGTTAAATTAAATGAATCAACTTCATGTGGAATAAAATGCAAGTTTCCGTAACGGTAATGGCGAAACTACTAGGCTGTCATAAGTAAACCTTACCTGGTCTGGCCTATACGACTCATCAGACCTACAGCAACATGGTTGACTCTTAACTGCCCTTTGAAATGGCCTAGCAAACAACTCAGTTCAATCAGGGATGGGCATTAAATGCCAATCTTGCCTATAACCAATGAAGGACTAAAAAAAAAACACACACAAATGTGTATGCTATTTTATTGTAAACTACATTTCAATCTAGTTTCAAATCTTCATTTGATGGTCATTGAAGAGATAAACTCTCCCAAAACATTGCCCAACTTTTTTTCCAGAAGTTGAGAAAGAACCCCAAAGTTATTCATCCCACACCAATAATGTTCCCATTAATCAATACTATTCAGGATAAAGCAGTCATTAATTTTGTCCCTGTGCCTCATGTTAAGAAAATCTAAATGTAAAGGAAGTATAAAATAATATAAAAAGACACAAAGTGCTGGAGTAGCTCAGCAGCTCAGGCAGCATCTCTGGAGAACATGAGTTTCTGGTGTTGAGACTCAAATCCTAAACGTCACCTATCCATGTCTTCCAGAGGTGCTACCTGTCCTGCTGTGTTACTACTGCACTTTGTGTATTTTTTGTAAGCCAGCATCGGCAGCCCCTTCTATTATAAAGCAACATATATCGCTCAGAAGGTGCGCAAGTAACTCAAGACGGTCACACAGCATCAAGTTTGAAGAAAGGTCCTGACCGGAAACGTCATCTATCCTTTTTCTCCAGGGAAACTGCCTGATCCGCTGAGTTACTCCAGCAATGTGTGTCTATCTTTGGCATTAACCAGCATCTACAATTCTTTGTTTCTATACATTGCTAGGAGATAATCTCTGTAATCAATGGAAACTAAGGTTTTTATTAAGACTGCATCTTCACTGAAGGCTAAATTATACCCATACATCGTATAATATCCAGTCCCATTTTTTCCTAACCCATAACATTGAATTTACTACTTATACAATGTTATAACTCAGGAAAGTTACAAGATATGGATCACTGAACGTGTTCATTTAAGTTTGCAGCAACACCACATGGGGAGAAAAAAAACAAAACTGCTTCCAAA
This sequence comes from Amblyraja radiata, assembly GCF_010909765.2. NCBI lineage: Eukaryota > Metazoa > Chordata > Chondrichthyes > Rajiformes > Rajidae > Amblyraja > Amblyraja radiata. The sequence goes on along the minus strand of NC_045969.1, from coordinate 32,064,327 downwards.
TCTTAGAACTACCTCTCTTATCATAGAAATTAAAAGGAAGACAACAAAAGGGGAAGAAACTAGTTGATTTTTATAATGCGCTACGAGTTGGGTCAGGAGGAGAGGATTGGATGGAAGAAAGAACATTTACCACTGTTCTAAAAAACAATATTTATCCAGACACAAAAACACCATTAACAATTAAAAGCTAATTAACAAAATTCAGACAGATTTTGCCAGAAATACAAAGGATGTCAGTCTGCATTTGTAATTAATATTTTATGTTTTGATGAACAGAATCGTCATTTTCTCTTATACTCATCTGCTGTATTTGTTTCCAACTTTTCGACTTTTCTTTTCATCGTGGCTACTTCAAAACTGTCCTGTCTGCCTGCCCATATTTCACATCTATCAACTTTCTACTAATTTGGCGCCTGCATCCTATACCATATCAATTCTCACAGCAGTCAGTCTCTCACATGTACAGTATATGCCTTTGCTACCTCAAATTTGATATTTGTATCCTTCAGTTTCCTTCCCCCTCTGGTAGCCTTCTCAAGCTCCTTTGAAAACTCTGCCTTCCTCTAACAAACTTTTTCAAATTTCATAGCTCGACCATTGGTGACTGCCAGCTTCAAAGATCATGGCCTTAACCCTCTGCCAAGGACTCTTGTATGCCCTTCAAAAACCAGTAATTTCAGATTTTGGCCTTTCGGTAAACCTTCTGTCAGATTACCTTCCATGAGGGTGGTGGGTATATGGAACGAGCTGCCAGAGGGTGTCGTTGAGGCAGGTACCATAACAACATTTAAAAGACATTTGGACAGACACATGGATAGGAAAGAATTAGAGGAATATGGTCAAATGTGGGATGGTGCGACCAGCGTAGATGGAATATATAGGTTGGCACAGAGAAGTTGGGGCAACGGGTCTGTTTCTATGCTGTATGACTATGACTCATGAGGTACATTGGAACTAAGTTTTGAATTCAAGGTGTGGTAGTGATGCATAAATGCATAACAAGTATTCTCCTTACCAAAGTATTGCAAAACATTTATCTTTAAAAAAAAAGGCTCATAAGGAGGATAGCAATAGACTAAAGATAGACACAAAGTGCTGGAATAACTCAGCTGGTCAGGCAGCATCACTAGAGAAAAAGAATGGGTGAGGTTTCAGGTCAGGAAGAAGTGCCAAAACACCACCTATCCAGAGATGCTGCCTGATCTGCTGAGTTACTCCAGCACTTTGTGTCTATCTTTGGAATAAACCCACATCTGTAGTTATTTGTTTCTACATGTTATAACAATAGGTTAGTTTGCTCTGTGCTTAACCCACAAGAAACCTGACTCAAAATGGCTGGAAATATAGAAATACATATTTTAATGTTAAAAGCTTTTTCTTTTAAATGGCATTATGAAATTTGTTGTTTATAAAGCTGGCAATATTGAAGAATACAATTGATTCCGTTATTCTCACAGCAGGTAACAAAGAAATCAAAAAAGGTGGACTTTATTAAATGCTTTTCAAATAAAACAGCCCAGAGTGGCCGCAGCTTGCCACCCTGAAACAAAGACATCATGAAACAAAAACAGAAACTGAAAACAAAAAAAAATCTATAGACAGAAGATGAAATCATAAAAGGAACTAATGAAGAAATATGTGTTAAATCACATATCTCTTGCTGAACGCACCCTGTTGCTCATCAAGTGACATGGATCCAAGCTGTTTGTTTACCACAGAAGGGGAATCTGAAACAAAAATTAGATGCAACTTCAAAATTAAATTGGACCTGTAAATTGTAATCCCAAGAAAAAAATGCCACAAAGCTGTGCAATACTTGCTTTTAAAATTCATTTTTTCAAGGTGATAAATTAGGGCTTTGTTGTGAGATAATGAATGTAAATTGGAATAACAATTACAAAAAAAATAATATGCTTCCTCAGATTTAAAACACACAATTTATGTTCAAATAAAGGCTAAATGAATTTCTGTTTCAACTGATTCGTTATTATATAAAAGATTCTGATGTTTGATATTATGATTAGTGTCCTTATGATGAATCTTTTCTATTTAACCGTGCAGGACTCCTGGTTCCATGCCTCAGGATTTGGAACTCATTTCTGCTGGTGAAACCATGAAGTTTAAACCTCGAGACAAACCACAACCTGGCAATGGAATGAAATGGACCAAAACTTAATAGAAGAGATAATTTATCATCTCAACACTCAACTTGACATGTGATACTGAATCTCCTTTTCACCAACATGATTTTTTTTTTGTGCAAAGGAAATACTGAGTGCTGGAGGAACTTGTAGAGGTAATGGACAGGAGATGTTTTGAATCGAGACCGTTGTGCAGACGGCCTTTTTGTGCTTATGCTCTCAAAGTTATGGTCTACTGATTTTCCTCAGATAAGCAGAAATTTGCAGGCGCTTTATATACTACGAAAAGCCTGGAGAATACCAATCTAAATCAACTCCAAAATGGATAATTGTTATATTGTTGTATGATTGCATAGGATCCATTTTGTTAAAGGTGCAAGTCAACCATTTGTACTCACTGTATCACATTCCCCACTAGTGTATTACATTCTGTGTATAAAATATAGATTGTACAATTCAGCTGGACATGGCACGTCGACGATAAAATAGACCTGATGCAATCCACACATTTGATTCTTGTATAATTTTAGTTTAGCTTGGTTTAGAGATACAGCACGTAAACAGGCCCTTCAGCCCACCGAGTCAGCGCCAATCAGCGATTCTCGTACTCTGGAATTCTCTGCCTCAGAAGGTAGTTGAGGCCAGTTCATTAGCTATATTTAAGAGGGAGTTAGATGTGGCCCTTGTGGCTAAAGGGATCAGGGGGTATGGAGAGAAGGCAGGTACAGGATACCAAGTTGGATGATCAGCCATGATCATATTGAATGGCGGTGCAGGCTCAAAGGGCCGAATGGCCTACTCCTGCACCTATTTTCTATGTTTCTATGTTAATAGTACTAGCTGTCAGACTTGGGACAATTTACAATTTTTACCGAAGATAATTAACCTAGAAACCTGTACATCTCTGGAGTCTTGGAGGAAAGCAGAGAAAACCCATGCGGTCAAGGGAGAACGTACTGGCAGCACCCGTAGTCAGCATCAAACCCAGGTCTCTGGCACTTTAAGTCAGAAACTCTACCGCTGTACCACTGTGCTGCCCGCTGGGATAATTGGGAAACGGGACTCTGGGAACAACATGTGACAAAAGTCCAGTGAATAAAATTTCATACATCAGGAATAATGTGAACACTGGACTTGACTCAAAATTAAAATCAATAGTAAGCAGGGAATTGTACAGAAATATGCAATAAGCTGGCTATAATGACTTCACCATTCCAGCCTACGATGAACTGGGAGGCTGATAGCATTATGAGGGCGATTCCAAATACAAGCAGAAACATAAACTGTAAAGAGTTTTCTGCAGGATACCAGTCAGCTACATCCTTTTGTGGACAGGAGGAAAATGACTGAATCAGAGAATAAATTTTAACAAGATCCTTTGCACTTCAAGCCAAAATCGGACCATCGGACCCGCAGATTGAGTTCCAAATCCTGAGGCAGGAACAGGGTGAATCTTTTAATGATTTCCTTCCAAAGCTTGTAAATGCAACCAGAAATTGCAAATTCTGTATATGAATGGAGGTTTAGTTCACCAATACATTTGGTGCTGAACAGACTGAAACTCACATAAAGCTTTAATGGGAAAGGAAGGACAGACTCTATAGGAAGTCACCACTAGATAATTGAAGACAATCAACGTCCAGATTTGTCCCAAGAAAGAAAGCAGGGTTGACGTAATTAAATAACAGGCAAAAGAAAAATAAACCAGAGTGTAAGGAATCTCAGCAGGAGTTACGTGTGCCAAGTCTCCTCACCAAACGTTCACCGACACCACTTCAAGGACAATTAGAGATGGATAATAAATGCCCAAATGCCAAAAAATGAGGAAAAAGACGCACAAAGAAACATTTGGCAACATGGATATAGAGAAAAACATGTTGGGAGAAAGATCAGCTATATTCCAGCAACATCCCAGGAGATTATGTTGGGATCATCCAAGTTAAAAGATTTAAGGAATCAGATCAAGAAAAACAAGGATGAAATGGTCTTGCAGGGAACTCTATTGTTGTAGGTACGTAAACAATTTGCTTATGCGACTTCACTTGCCAGTGCTCTTTATACTGTACATAAAACTTATATTGTTTCATATAGCAGCACAAAGGCAAAAATAAAAATACAGGTCACCCATCATAACTCAGGATAAGATTTTTGAAATATAATTGAAATAAAATGTTCTGGGAACAATATGCAACACAATGAGCTGATCTCCATGCACTTACGGCAGAGCAGATGGAGCAACTTAACATTGAGATAAATCCACAATAGCAAGCATTAGAGTTTACAAAACTGCAATACATTGTGCAATTAATTCATTTCTTCCCCAAGCTTTGTACTTTACAAACAAACAGCATATTGGCAACACAGTGACTCTGCACAGTCTTGGTGGTTAAGATCAGAGGTAATCATTTCTGCAGCACGAATGTGGATATTCTGCAAGAAGCTAAACAGCACAAATGGACAATCCAAAGGCCAATTACTTATTACCTGTCCTCTGATAACAGCCATCAAAACTGGCCGCCAGGAACATAAACTTGCTTCACGAACAATTTATTTTGTAAGATGAGAAAATACAACAGAGAAAAGCTGCTGTCTACTTCTCATGAAGTCTACTTCTTATTCTAAATATATTAAAGTGTTCAGTTTTGATCAACGTGTTATAGGAAAGATGTTGTGAAACTGGAAAGGGTGCAGAGAAGATTTATGAGAAGGGAGAGGTTGAGCAGGCAAGATTTTATACTTTGGAGCGCAGGAGGATGTGGTGATCTGATAGTTGTGTACACAATCATAAGAGGAATAGGTCGGGTAAATGCACAGAGTAGGGGAATCGAGAATGAATTAATAGGAACCTGAGGGGTAACTTTTTTTTTACACAAAAAGGTGTATGGAATGAGCTGCCGGAGAAGGTAATCGAGACAGGTACTATCGCAACGTTTAAGAAACATTTGGACAGGTACATGGACAGGACGGGTTTAGTGGGATATGGCCCAAACAAAGACACGTGGGATTAGTATTGATGGGGCATGTAGGTCGGCGTGGCTGTTGGGCCGAAGGGCATGTTTCCATGCTGTATGACTCTACGGCTTTAATGGTTACAGTTTCATTGTCCATTGGAAGAAACAGTTTTAATTTTCACTAAAGGGCAGACATAACCCATTGAGGTTATTTGATTTATTAGATGAGGAAGCTGTTCTACAATTGGTTGGCTCTCTTATTGTGGTTGGAATATTGTGCAACACACAACGTATGTTTGAGAAGCAAGAGCACAATGATGTTCACAGTCCCGATGGTGTGAACATTTGCAAATCAGAAGGTCACATTCAGAAAGACGATTTATTCTCAAGATGGAATTGATCATTAAAATTTGCAATTTGCAGGAACAAATCATTAATTTGGGAAAACCATTAAAAAAAAATCAGTGGAAGAATTAGTTTGCAGTGAGAGGAGGGTGCAGCACTCCACCAATCAGGTCTTTATGGTAGTGTGGCCAGACGGAAGCCACTCCTCAGTAAAAGGCACATGACAGCCCGCTTGGAGTTTGCCAAAAGGGGTGTTTTCTCTGGTGCTCTGGTCTGATGAAACCAAGATTGAACTCTTTGGCCTGAATGCCAAGCGTCACATCTGGAAGAATCCAGGCACCGCTCATCACCTGGCCACTACCATACCTACAGTGAAGCATGGTGGTGGCAGCATCATGCTGTGGGGATGTTTTTCAGCGGCAGGAACTGGGAGACTAGTCAGGATCAAGGGAAAGATGAACGGAGCAAAGTACAGAGATCCTTGATGAAAATCTGCTCCAGAGCATTCGGGACCTCAGACTGGGGGGGAGGATCACCTTCCAACACAACAACAACCCCAAACACACAGCCAAGACAAAGCTGGAGTGGCTTTGTGACAAGTCTGGAGTGGCTTTGTGACAAGTCTGTGAATGTCCTTGAGTGGCCTAGCCAGAGCCCAGACTTGAACCAGATTCAACATCTCTGGAGAGACCTGTAAATAGCTGTGCATCGACGCTCCCCATCCAACCTGACAGAGCTTGAGAGGATCTGCAGAGAAGAATGGGAGAAATTACACAAATACAGGTGTGCCAAGCTTGTAGCGTCATACCCAAGAAGACTTGAGGCTGTAATCGCTGCCAAAGGTGCCTAAACAAAGTACTCAGTAAAGGGTCTGAAGGGTAAATGTGATATTTCAGTTATTTATTTTTAATTACTTTGCAAAAATTTCTAACACATGTTTTCACTTTTTTATTATGGGGTATTGTGTGTAAATTGATGATTAAAAAAAATGAATGTAATCCATTTTAGATTAAGGCTGTAACGAAACAAAATGTGGAAAAAGTGAAGGGGTCTGAATAGAAACATAGAAAATAGGTGCAGGAGGAGGCCATTCGGCCCTTCGAGCCTGCTCCGCCATTCAATATGATCATGGCTGATCATCCAACTCAGTATCCTGTACCTGCCTTCTCTCCGTACCCCCTGATCCCTTTAGCCACAAGGGCCACATCTAACTCCCTCTTAATACAATACAATACAATTTATTTGTTGTCATTTGAACCTCATTGAGGTTCAAACTAAATTTGGTTTCTGCAGTCATACACACAAGAAAAAGAACCAAGACATAACACAATTTACACAAACATCCATTACAGTGAATCTCCTCCTCACTGTGATGGAAGGCAAAGTCTTATCTCTCCCCTGCACTCCTCATTCTCCTCCCGATGTCAGAGTCAAAGCCCCCGGCGGGCGATGGTAAGTGTCCCGCGGCCATTAAAACTGCGCCAGGTGATGCAAGGCCGTGCTCCGGGTCTTGGTGTTGGAGCCCCCGGCGTGCGCTAGCAAGTCCCACGGCCGTTAAAGCCGCGCCGGGCGATTTAAGGCCCCGCTCCAGGTAATTTTCAACTCCCGCAACTCAGGCGGGAAAAGTCGCCGTTGCGGAAGCCCCGAAAAGCGGTCTCCCAGCAGGGACCGGCAGGCTCCCGGTGTTACTGTCCACCTGACCTGCGGTTGGAGCCTCTGAATCTCTGGGGTCGGGTCGCAGCAGCGCGCCACCACCGCTCCTCCCGCTCCGAACTCGGCCAGCTCCATGATGGTAAGTAGGTCCGCAGCTCCGCGACTGGAGCCCCAGGTCGTTCTGGTTGGAGGCCGCTCCACGGTGCTAGGCCCCAACGACAACGGAGACCCGACAGAGAAAAGGTCGGGTTCTCCGTGCAGGGGAAAGATTTTAAAAGTTTCCCCACGCACCCCCCCACCCCCCGCACATACCCAGTTTAAAAAAAAACTTTAAACTACATTCAAACGAGACAAGAAATAAAAAACGACAGACGGACTGTAGAGGCCGCTGCGACGCGAGTCGTGCCGCCCACTCAAAAAGGAGAAAATAAATAAATAAATAAATAGATAAATAAATAAATATAGCCAATGAACTGGCCTCAACTACCCTCTGTGGCAGAGAGTTTCAGAGATTCACCACTCTCTGTGTGAAATTCACCACTCTCTGTGAGTACTTTCTGAATGCACTGTACTGTCCTGGATCTAGCACATTGATGCCCATCAACATCTCAACTTCCTTGGAAGATTGAGGAGATTCAGTATGTCAATGAACACTCTCTTGAACCTCTGGTGAAGATGAAGAGCTTGGTGAACCTCTTGGTGAAGATGGCGGCGCGTTCAGACGCAGCGGCTTTGCGCTCCCAAGTCCGAGTTAATTCGGAGCAGCCCGGTACCGAACGCGGCTGTGAAAATAAGGTATTTAAAAACCTCAGAACCCCTAGAACCCCTAGGAAGAAACTCATCTCCAGGACGAGGAAATCCAGGACCCGCATCGCAATCCCGACGGGTCGCACATGGAGCCGCACGGAACTGCTCTATATCGGACGTGGCTGCGAGAAACTGGCATGCGAGTACTACAGTACCCTTACCAAAATCCCGATGGAGCTGGGCAGAACAGCCCCCTGGGTCACCACTCCGGAGGGTAGGAGACGGAGCAAGCGCCGGGAGTGAAAGCAGAAACGTGGAAAGCGAGTGAGGGTGCAGGACAGGCTACGGAGGGCTCCACAAAGACCATCGCTCCCAAGCATCTTTCTCACGAATGTCCGGTCACTCACCAACAAGCTGGACGAGGTAAGGCTCTGGATCAACACCCAACGATCCCTGAAAGACTGCTGTGTGCTGATCTTCACAGAGACCTGGCTCAACGTGCTGGTTCCCGATTTGGTTGTGGACCTAACCAACCGGTCACTGCATCGTGCTGATAGAAGAAAGGACTCCGGTAAGAGCAAGGGTGGCGGGCTCTGCATCTACATCAACAATGACTGGTGCATCAACCACACTGCAGTAGAGAGCTACTGTTCCCCAGACCTGGAATACCTACTGCTTAAATGTAGGCCGTTTTACCTGCCTCGGGAGTTTACTGTGGTTATCATCATGGCCATATACATCCCACCACAGGCTAATGCTAACCTAGCGCTAGCACAGCTGCACTCGGCCATCAGTAAGCAGCAGGATGCTCACCCCGACGGTGCCTTCATTGTTGCAGGGGACTTTAACCAGGTCGACCTACGAGCCGCACTCAGCAAATTCCACCAGCATGTGCAGTGCCCTACCAGGGGCTCAAACACGCTGGATAAAGTGTACACCAACATCAAGGACGCTTACAGAGCTCTCCCCTGCCCATCCCTGGGACAATCCGATCACCTCTCACTGTTTCTACTGCCTGCATACAAACCCCTCATCCGCAAGACCAAACCTGCAATAAGGACGGTCAAAATATGGCCCGAGGACACCACCCTACAACTCCAGAACTGCTTTGATCGCACCGACTGGGACCTGTTTGCTCCACAGGCTACCAGTGGTACAGAGGTAGACTTGGAGGAGTACACATCCACTGTGCTCTCCTACATCAACTGCTGTGTGGAGACTGTCACAGTGGACAAGCAAATAAAGATGTTCCCAAACCGGAAACCCTGGATGAACAAGGAGGTTCAGGATCTGCTAAGGGCACGCAACAATGCCTTTAAATCCAGGGACACTTTTGCCTACAGTGCAGCCAGGTCGAAGCTGAACAAAGGCATAAAAAAGGCCAAAGATCCACAGGCAAAGGGTGGAAGACCACTTCAATACCGCGGACACCAGAAGCATGTGGCAGGGTGTCAGGGACATCACTGACTACAAGAGCAGCCCCGCCTGCCCCCACGGTGATATCACACTGGCCAACGAACTAAACATCTTCTTTGCCCGCTTCGAAACTGGCAACACCACCAGGAGTGGAATAGCCCCGGCCATGGCGGAGGGACAGGCCTTAACACTGAGCACTCAGGAGGTACAGTGCGCTCTGCGTAGGATCAATCCACGCAAGGCTGCAGGCCCGGATGGAGTCCAGGGAAGGGTACTAAAGGACTGTGCTGTACAGCTGGCGGAGGTATTCACGAGAATCTTCAATCTGTCTCTATCTCTGGCAACGGTCCCCAAGTGCCTGAAAACAGCCACCATAGTGCTGGTGCCGAAAAAGTCTAAAGTCACCAACCTGAACGACTACCGCCCGGTTGCCCTAACTCCAATCCCAATGAAGTGCTTCGAAAGGCTGGTCCTCTCCCACATCAAATCCAGCATCCCTGCCTCACTGGACTCTCATCAATTTGCATACAGGGCAAATAGATCAACAGAGGATGCCATCTCTCTGGCTCTTCACACTGTCCTGACTCACCTGGACAGACAGGGCACGTACGTGAGGATGCTCTTCATTGACTATAGCTCTGCATTCAATACGGTCATCCCCACCAAGCTCACCACCAAACTCCACCAGCTAGGCCTCAGCTCGCCGATATGCGATTGGATCCTGAACTTTCTGACGGAGCGACCGCAGGCAGTGAGACTGGGCCCGCACCTTTCCTCCACTATCACCCTGAGCACCGGCATACCACAGGGCTGTGTACTAAGCCCCATGCTCTACTCCCTCTTCACTCACGACTGTGTTCCTGCATTTGACACCACCACCATCGTGAAGTTTGCAGACGACACAACAGTGATTGGGCTGATCACCAACGATGATGAAACAAAATACAGAGCGGAGGTGCAGAACCTGGTGGACTGGTGCGCACGTAACAACTTGTCACTAAACACCTCCAAGACCAAGGAGCTGATTATTGACTTCAGGAGGTCACATAATGGAGAATACGCCCCAATCTCCATTTACGGGGAAAGTGTGGAGAGAGTGTCCGGCTTTAAGTTTCTGGGCACTCACATTTCAGAGGACCTCACATGGTCCACCAACACCGCTGCGCTGGTCAAGAAGGCACAGCAACGACTGTTCTTCCTGAGGACATTAAAAAAGACTGGTCTGCCCCAACAGCTGCTGACAACGTTCTACCGCTGCACCACAGAGAGCATATTAACGTATGGCATCTCTGTGTGGTATCTCAGCTGCACGGAGGCGGAGAGGAGAGCTCTTCAGCGCGTCGTTCACAGAGCGCAGAGGATCATTGGGACACAGCTACCAGCCTTGGAGGGCATCTACCACACACGGTGCCTCAGGAAGGCCGTCAGTATCCATAAAGACTCCTCACACCCTTGTAACGGACTGTTTGAACTACTTCCCTCCGGCAGACGTTACAAGGCCTTCTACGCCCGAACCTCCAGACTCAGAAACAGCTTTATTCCCAGAGCTATAGTGGCTCTGAACCGGCCCTGCTGAGTGCCCCCCATCCCCCCTGGACTGTCTCCCTCGGATGGTCACGTCACACAGCTTATTTATTTATTTTACTTTTATTTTACATCGGTTGGAAGCTGCATACTAAATCTCGTTGCACTGACGTGCAATGACAATAAAATATATTATTATTATTATTATTACATGTGTACAGTAGCTAGCATGGTATAGACTAGTTACATCAGGGCCTGGTTCGGCAACTAAAATGCCCAGGAATGAAGGAGACTGCAAAAAGTGGTGAACACTGCCCCGTCTGTCACGGGTACTAACCTTCCACCACTGAAGGGATCTATAGGAGACACTATTTCAAAAAGGCATCCCGCATCAAGGACTCACACCACCTTGGCCACGCTCTCTTCACTCTTGTCATTGGGAGGAAGGTATAGGTCTGAAAACTGTAATGTCCAGGTTCAGTGACAGTTTCTTCCCAATACCATTATGCTATTGAACACTATGAACTCCAACTAAACTCCGAACTATGAACTGCCTGGGTTGCACTAGGCACTTTGGGGTTTGTTTTGCTTTTGCATTATATATTTATTAATGTATTCAACTTTTCTTTCGATTGTTTACTATATAACCTATTGAGTACTATGTTTACAAACCTGTCGTGCCACTGCTGCAAATAATAATTTAATTGTTCCTTTTCGGTACGTACTTTATGACAATGAAACACTCTTGAACTATAATACATAAACCATAAGATAAGAGACAAAAATACATTACTGGAAAGAAGGGGGACAGGGCAAGCGGGGGGAGCTCTGTCCGAGTGACATTCACACAGTGCAAAGCCATTGGCTTGAAGGGCCGAATGGCCTACTCCTGCACCTATTGTAATTCAGACACACACTGCGATGAACAGGAAGGTTGGTGCTGCAATTAAGAAGGCTAAAGCACAGTGTACGGTAAGTTCTTTAAAAGAGGTGGGGGGGAAGGAAGGAGTGGAGACAACTTTTAAGAAGCCAGATATACACGGCTGTGAAGCTCGGCGGACATTCGAGGGTAGAGCCACCCAGCCGTGTGGGCGGCCCGGTGCGGGGCGGAGACGGTGCTCCGGCGGCTGAGGCGGCGTTCTGGCGGCGGCGACCTGGATCTGGGGCTCGGCCGCGGGCCAGTGGATGACAATGTCGGGAGCTCGCAGGTCACAGGCTGGTGCCTGTTTTCCGGAGCTCCCGTTGCAACAGCTGCGTCCGCTGGACTGGAGGGCGGCAGCTTCGACCACCCCCGGGCCGCGGAGCTTGAACCGCGGGACTGATACCATCGCCCGGTGGGGTATCGCCTCGGCGCAGAGGGAGAAGAGGAGGGAAGAGACAGTAACTCTAAGACTTTTTCCTCCATCACAGTGAGGAGGTGTTTGGTGAACTCACTGTGGTGAATGTTAATTTGTGTTTATTGTGTGTTGTTATTATTACATGTATGGCTGCAGGCAACAGCATTTCGTTCAGACCAAAGGTCTGAATGACAATAAAGGAAATCTAATCTAATCTAAAAATTTAACATTACCGGTAGGTTATCCTTGGTTCTGAAAACTACTGCTTACGGTTTTTTTCCCCCCCCCCAATGAGCTAATGAAATTCACCGGTCAGCACCGGCTACAACCTACGAGAACATACGAGAACCTTCGACTTCCTGGCGACCCACCGACGGCACGAGAATTCTCGCTACACTCCATGGCAGCTTCATTCTGGTCACCGCTAATTTTTCAACATGTTGAAAAATTTGCGGCGACCATAATGAGGCCGCGACTAGTTCCCAGAATGTGGGAACACCTCACGACCAGGAAGGCGGCACCCCGGCAACCACCCGCGGACATGTGGCGACCATATGGCGACTGCATAGTCTCCTGCAGTCGCCTAAAAAGTCGCCTAAATGGGACAGGCCCATAAATGGTGCAGAACACTCATAATTACCTCAGAAAACATCACTTCAGAAGTGATCACCACTGATATAAAGTCAATCAATGTATTAGACCTTATTCTATCTCCTCATTATATGTTCAGGTATCATTGAATGCTGGTTTTCATTCTTCTGCATGTCATTTATCAGAAACGTCAACCCCATCACGCAGCCAGAACATGCATTGGCCACAGAAACATTTGAAAGTATAATCAACTCCTGGAGAAGGACTTTTGTGTGTGTTTTAACTCTACATATTTCACTTTTCAGTTCTCAACAATGAGGCAAGAAAAATATTTTGCTGTAACACTTAAATATTCAATTTCTGTATCTCTTTAATGCTGTGAAAGACAAGTTAAACTAAGTTTAATAGTCTGCTTAATGTAGCTACTTTTCACAACTGAATTCATTCAGTTGCAATTTATACTTGCATTATCCGATTGTGGTTACAACTCCAAACATATAAAAAAAGTTGCTGGTCTACCCTTCCCCCAAAAATACAGTAATTTTTCTCAGACAAGAAGTCTATTTAGATTTCGGTACATTTTGAATATTTACTAAATGGAGGGAACTGAGGTTTTATGGATTAAATCAGTCAGATAAAAAAAAATTATACTAATAATTCTACAGTATTATCATTGTACCCAAAAGGAACAAAAAATTTTTTTTACCTGCAAACACAAGATAGGCCTATTTAATTATTTTGAGAAGCCACAATACATTTATTTATGTAGGTGTCTATGCCACCTCTGGTCATTTCCATGATTATATATTTTTTCTTGGATGCTATTGTTAAAAAAAGCTTAGCACATTAAATGGCAATGCTACAGAATTAATTTCATTAACTTGTAAGTATGGAGCAAAATAAGGAAAGTAATGGGAAAAATATAATATCTATTTTCTAGGATAGATTTGAAAGCAAACAGCAACCTGAGATATTAGGAAGCAGTGAGGAGCCTTCATGGGTGACATGATCAGAGGCAGGCTGTGAGGAAGACTTCTTTGCCAGATCCTGCTGTTTCTGTTGTTCAGCCTTCAAAAGTCTCAGTTGCTGCAGTCGTTTACTGACTAAACTTACCCCGAGAGATCGAGTGGACTGAGCTCTTAGTTCTGGCACAGACAGAAACAGTTAATGACAGAAGCAAAAGGAAAGTTAAATGTAAGAAAAAGTCAAAAGAAAAAAAACCCAGTTCATTGAAATGTAAACATTTATATCAAAAAGACAAAGATTAGAAAAGAATATCAGTGACTCTCCATTGTGAATCCTACATGGATCTTGAGATAAAGTGATGCCCTTTGATTTAGCATGACTTACTGTCAAGCAATCATAAAATAGGGCACAATAAAAATCAGAACTAAAAAATGTGACATAATAACCAGTGGATTCCCATGATGTTTATCTCTGGTGCATTTATGGTCTTGTCGATGATTTTGTTTGTGTGTTTTATAACAGCAAATTTTAAGAACATTGACATGGTAACAGCAAAATTGAACAGCACATGATTACAAAAAAAGGCAAATAAAGATGGGTGTGTTACCAAAATAACTCTTCTTATTTTCCACCTCTAACAAGGAATTACACAGTTGTCTTTAAGGAATGTAATCAACTGATTCTGGTGGTACTTTTTATTTTTAACATTTAACCAATCATTGGAAAATTCAACACATTCTCCATGTACCTGACAGCTATTTACAGACCTCTTCACCATCTCCAAATTGCCATGCTGTATGGTAAACCAATGTTCAGTATTTGATAGCCAAGGATCTCCAACTAAATGCTGGAAATTTGTCATTAAATTAACCTTTGGCTGTGTCTAACTTCTTGCTCACATCCAGATAATTTACTGTGCTTCTCAATGTAGGTGTAATCCGCTTGGGGGTGGCCCGATACAGTCCCATTTTGTTTTTAATAATAATCGCTTCTGAAGAACCTTATAAATTTGTTTTAAAATCTACCGGTATATAGAAATCGTTTGCAAGCACATCCTTACCTAACATAGCAATGATATTAAAAAAATTGAACTAGAGCAGTCAGACATAATCTTTTAGATCGACTGATACTTGTCACGTGCTCTGACACCATCTTTTATGATGGATTCCAATAACTTCACCACTACTGGTATGGAATTGTCAGTCTGTAATTACCTGGTTTGTTCTGCCCCCTTAAATAATGAAATCACTTTTGCAATTTTCCCAGCTGAAGGCATAATACCCAAATTTAAAGAGCTACGGTTAATTATGACAACTCTTTCCTTGATTAGCTTTTTGTAATATGCTTTATAAATTTGGATTCCAGGGATAATTAATTAACTGGGTTAGGGAACTTTATGGAGATTCAACACTATGTGTCTTTCAGTGATCTCTGTATTTATAATTCACACTTATTTATCATTTAGTTGTACTGTGCCTTCGTCGCAGCTACATTGTACATATAGCAAATTAACATACACATTAACTGAAAAAAGTATTAGTTGAAAATAAATCAACCCAACCTTTCTGCTTGCATTATATCAGATATAAAACCAGATACTATATACTATATAATCAGTGTCGTGATTATAGCAGTAGAGCCTTTGAAACACAACGGGTTAAACAGACAGTGTCAGCCAAAATTGAGTTGTCAGCTAACAACCATATGCATGCTTTTCAGCTAAAGTAACAGCGCCACTTGTCAAGCTTGCTGCTTTATTAATAGTTTTCCTGTATTTTGCTTTAATAAAGATAGTTGTTTGTAACCCCAAATGTTCTTTCTCCATTCATTGATCTGAATCCTGGAAACCAGCTTATATTCCATTACATTCTTCTATCAAAGCAGAGCAAGGTACTGGAGTACACCCATTAAATAGGCAGCAGCCACCAAACCCTTCACTCAAGTAAATACACAAATTTAGGAGGTAGAAAGCATACAACACACTCTATACCAAGGAAGAGCCATGGATATAAATGACACACCAAGCATGCATACATTCTGCATTGAATATGTGAAGGATATTTTATGTGAATCATATAGATAACACTAACATTTGCATACAGACCAGAAAATTAAGGTTTATCATACATTATCCCTAAAGCATTATGCATTTACAGTGCTTACCATAATGTTTGGGACAAAGACCCATCATTTATTTATTTGCCTTTGTACTTCACAATTTGAGATTTGTAATAGAAAAAAAAAAAAAAATCACATGCGGTTAAAGTGAACATTGTCAGATTTTATTAAAGGATATTTTTATTTCAGGGCACCATGTTTGGGACACATGGCTTCACAGGTGTTTGTAATTGCTCAGGTGTTTCTAATTGCCTCCTTAATGCAGGTATAAGAGAACTCTCAGCACCTAGTCTTTCCTCCAGGGTCTCAGTATACACAGGTGAAATGATTGCAATATTGTTAGCGGTACAGTGGGTCGAGGATACTAGGCCTTTAAGGACAGTTATTTGCTCAGATTCAGGTTTAGCAATTAAGAGTTTACAGCACAGCCATTCAGACAGTAGACCAGACATTTTGATTGAAATACAACAAACACTATTCAGAATTCAAATGATGGGGCTTACAGTCATATTTTTATGGGTACCAGCACACACTGGCATTAGAGGAAACGAAATGGCAGATAAGGTAGCAAAAGAGGTAGCAAAAAGAAGTAAAATTGATTTAAGTATTAACATAGGTAAAACTGAAATCAAAGACATTATTAAGCAAAGACTGAAGGAAAGATGGCAAAAGCAATGGGATGAAGAGCGGAAAGGACGGTGGTTCTACAGAGTCCAGAGGAAAGTGGGAGAAATGAGATGTGCAGGAAAAAACAGAAAAGAGGAGACAGTAATCTCAAGAATTAGATTTGGACACACTGGTCTGAACAGTACACTTTTTATAATAGGCAAGCATAATACAGGCAGATGTGAATACTGTGGGCAAGAAGAGACAATAGAGCATGTCATTGTACATTGTGAGAGGTATGAGGAGGAGAGAGAACGGATGAGTGAGCAGTTCAGAAAAGAAAGAATACAATTTGATTTGGTAGATATTTTGCAAGGAAGTTCATATAAGTGCTATCAAATCCTGTTGCATTTTCTTAGGGTAACCAATTTGTTCGGAAGGATATAGGTTATTAGTATATGTAATGGTGTTGTTTGATCCACACTCCATACCAGTTGGTGGCGGTAATGCACCAAAAAAGTTGTTTGCCAACCGCCAAAAAACACCACATAGAAGAAGAAGAAGTAGTCTTTCCTCCAGTCTTTCCATCACCTTTGGCAACTTTTATTGCTGTTTATCAACATGAGGACCAAAGTTGTGCCAAAGTCAAAGAAACCATTATGAGAGTGAGAAACACGAATAAAACTGTTAGAGACATCAGCCAAACTTTAGGCTTACCAAAATCAACTGTTTGGAACATCATTAAGAAGAAAGAGAGCACTAGTGAGCTCTCTAATCGCAAAGGGACTGGCAGGCCAAGGAAGACCTCCACAGCTGATGGCAGAAGAATTCTCTCTATAATAAAGAAAAATTCCCAAACACCCGTCTGACTGATCAGAAACACACTTCAGGAGTCAGGTGTGGATTTATCAGTGACCACTGTCTGCAGAATACCTCATGAACAGAAATACAGAGGCTACACTGCAAGATGCAAACCACTGGTTAGCTGTAAAAATAGGAGGCCAGGTTACAGTTTGCCAAGAAGTACTTAAAAGAGCAACCACAGTTCTGGAAAAAGGTCTTGTGGACAGATGAGACAAAGATTAACATATCAGAGTGATGGCAAGAGTATGGAGGAGAGAAGGAACTGCCCAAGATCCAAAGCATACTACCTCATCTGTGAATACGGTGGTGGGGGTGTTATGGCCTGGGCATGTATGGCTGCTAAAGGTACTGGCTCACTTATCTTCATTGATGATACAACTACTGATGGTAGTAGCATAATGAATTCGGAAGTGTATCGACACATCCTATCTGCTCGTTCAAACAAATGCCTCTAAACTCATTGGCCAGCGGTTCATTCTACAGTAAGACAATGATCCCAAACATACTGCTAAAGCAACAAAGGAGTTTTACAAAGCTAAAAAATGGTTAATTCTCAAGTGGCCAAGTCAATCACCCAATCTGAACTTAATTGAGCATGCCTTTTATATGCTGAAGAGAAAACTGAAGGGGACTAGTCCCCAAAACAAGCATAAGCTAAAAGAAGCATAAGCCCACAAAACAAGCATAAACAGAGAATAAGAGAGGGTGGGTTTCTTAAATGTGTATATTTTAATGCTAGGAGCATTGTAAGAAAGGTGGATGAACTCAGAGCCTGGATTGACACCTGGAAGTATGATGTTGTGACGATCCGTGCAACATGGTTGCAGGAGGGCTGTGATTGGAAACTAAATATTCCAGGATTTCGTTGCTTCAGGTGTGATAGAATTGGAGGGGCAAGAGGTGGAGGTGTTGCATTGCTTATCAGGGAAGACATTACAGCAGTGCTTTGGCAGGATAGATTAGAGGGCTCGTCTAGGGAGGCTATTTGGGTGGAACTGGGAAATGGGAAAGGGGTAGCAACACTTATAGGGGTGTATTATAGACCGCCAAATGGGGAGCGAGTATTGGAAGAGCAAATATGTAAGGAGATTGCAGATATTAGTAGTAAGGACAAGGTAGTGATTGTGGGAGATTTCAATTTTCCACACATAGACTGGGAAACACATTCTGTAAATGGGCTGGATGGGTTGGAGTTTGTAAAATGTGTGCAGGATAGTTTTTTGCAGCAATACATAGAAGTACCTACTAGAGAAGGAGCGGTGCTGGACCTCCTGTTAAGAAATGAGACGGGTCAGGTGGCAGAGGTATGCGTTGGGGAACAGTTCAGGACCAGTGATCACAATACCATTAGTTTCAATATAATTATGGAGAGGGTCAGAACCGGACCTAGGGTTGTGATTTTTGATTGGAGAAAGGCTAACTTTGAGGAGATGCGAAAGGATTTTAAAGGAGTAAATTGGGACATTTTGTTTTATGGGAAAGATGTGGAAAAGAAATGGAGTACATTTAAAGGTGAAATTTTAAGAGTACAGAATCTTTATGTCCCTGTTCGGTTGAAAGGAAATAGTAAAAATCGGAAAGAGCCATGGTTTTCAAGGGAAATTGGACACTTGGTTCGGATAAAGAGGGAGATCTACAATAATTATAGGCAGCATGGAGTAAATGAGGTGCTTGAGGAGTATAAAGAATGTAAAAAGAATCTTAAGAAATAAATTAGAAAAGCTAAAAGAAGATATGAGGTTGCTTTGGCAAGTAAGGTGAAAGTAAACCCAAAGGGTTTCTACAGCTATATTAATAGCAAAAGGATAACGAGGGATAAAATTGGTCCATTAGAGAGTCAGAGTGCACAGCTATCTGCAGAGCCAAAAGAGATGGGGGAGATTTTGAACAATTTATTTTCTTCGGTATTCACCAAGGAGAAGGATATTGAATTATGTGAGGTAAGGGAAACAAGTAGAGTAGCTATGGAAACTATGAGATTCAAAGAAGAGGAAGTACTGACACTTTTGAGAAATATAAATATAAATATAAGTCTCCAGGTCCGGACAGGATATTCCCTAGGACATTGAGGGAAGTTAGTGTAGAAATAGCAAGGGCTATGACAGAAATATTTCAAATGTCATTTGAAACGGGAATAGTGCCGGAGGATTGGCGTACTGCGCATGTTGTTCCATTGTTTAAAAAGGGGTCTAAGAGTAAACCTAGCAATTATAGACCTGTTAGTTTGACGTCAGTGGTGGGCAAATTAATGGAAAGGATACTTAGAGATAATATATATAAGCATCTGGATAAACAGCGTCTGATTAGGAACAGTCAACATGGATTTGTGCCTGGAAGGTCATGTTTGACTAATCGTCTTGAATTTTTTGAAGAGGTTACTCGGGAAATTGATGAGGGTAAAGCAGTGGATGTTGTATATATGGACTTCAGTAAGGCCTTTGACAAGGTTCCTCATGGAAGGTTGGTTAAGAAGGTTCAATGGTTGGGTATTAATGGTGGAGTAGCAAGATGGATTCAACAGTGGCTGAATGGGAGATGCCAGAGAGTAATGTTGGATGGTTGTTTGTCAGGTTGGAGGCCAGTGACTAGTGGGGTGCCACAGGGATCTGTGTTGGGTCCACTGTTGTTTGTCATGTACATCAATGATCTGGATGATGGTGTGGTAAATTGGATTAGTAAGTATGCAGATGATACTAAGATAGGTGGGGTTGTGGATAATGAAGTGGATTTTCAAAGTTTAGAGAGAGATTTATGCCAGTTGGAAGAGTGGACTGAAAGATGGCAGATGGAGTTTAATGCTGATAAGTGTGAGGTGCTACATCTTGGCAGGACAAATCAAAATAGGACGTACATGGTAAATGGTAGGGAATTGAAGAATGCAGGTGAACAGAGGGATCTGGAAATAACTGAAAGTGGAATCTCATGTAGATAGGGTGGTAAAGAAAGCTTTTGGTGTGCTGGCCTTTATAAATCAGAGCATGGAGTATAGAAGTTGGGATGTAATGTTAAAATTGTACAAGGCATTGGTGAGGCCAATTCTGGAGTATGGGGTACAATTTTGGTCGCCTAATTATAGGAAGGATGTCAACAAAATAGAGAGAGTACAGAGGAGATTTACTAGAATGTTGCCTGGGTTTCAGCAACTAAGTTACAGAGAAAGGTTGAACAAGTTAGGGCTTTATTCTTTGGAGCGCAGAAGGTTAAGGGGGGACTTGATAGAGGTCTTTAAAATGATGAGAGGGATAGACAGAGTTGACGTGGGTAAGCTTTTCCCACTGAGAGTAGGGAAGATTCAAACAAGGGGACATGACTTGAGAATTAAGGGACAGAAGTTTAGGGGTAACATGAGGGGGAACTTCTTTACTCAGAGAGTGGTGGCTGTGTGGAATGAGCTTCCAGGAAAGGTGGTGGAGGCAGGTTCGTTTTTATAATTTAAAAATAAATTGGATAGTTATATGGACGGGAAAGGAATGGAGGGTTATGGTCTGAGCGCAGGTATATGGGACTAGGGGAGAATACGTGTTCGGCACGGACTAGAAGGGTCGAGATGGCCTGTTTCCGTGCTGTAATTGTTATATGGTTATGTGGTTATACTAAAGATGGCTGCAAAACAGGCCTGGCAGAGCATCACCAGAGAAGTCACCCAGCTACTGGTGATGTCCATGAATGGCAGACCGAGCAGTCATTGCATGCAAAGGATATGTAACAAAATACTAAACATGACTACTTTCATTCACATGACGTTGCTGTGTCCCAAACATTATGGTGCCCTGAAATGAGGGGACTACGTATAAACACTGCTGTGATTTCCACATGGTGAAACCAAAATGTATAAAAATGGTCTTTATTAAAATCTGACAATGTTCACTTTAACCACATGTGATTTTATTGTATTACAAATCTCAAATTGTGGAGTAAAGAGGCAAATAAATAAATTATTGGTCTTTGTACCAAACATTATGGAGGGCACTGTATCTAAAGTAGCACAGGAAGCTTTATCAAAGATGTTTTAGTATAAAATACAGCAAAACTATCAATCTAAGTCAGGAAACAGGTGCCACATTACATAATCAAAAACATCTTTCTCTTCAGGAATACAGAAGACATTTGGACTGGTACATGGACAGGAATGGTTTAGAGTGACTCTACTGAAAACATTCCCACAGCTGCAAACTTCGAGCCAGATTACGGCATAAGTCAAATAGCGGAAGGATATCCTCATTTGAAAATCACTTCATCTATACGTAAACACATTTGGCATTCTATCTAGCTTGACACCCATTTAGAGTTTAGTTTAGATTAGAGACAGCAAGGAAACAGGCCCTTCAGCCTACCGAGTCCACACCAGTCAACAATTATTCATACACAAGTTCTATCCTACACACTAGGGACAATTTACAGAGGCCATTTAACCAACAAACCTGCATGTCTTTGGAATTTGGTAGGAAATCAGAGTACCAGGAGGAAACCCAAGTGGTCACAGGGAGAACGGGTGCAGACAGCACCCATTGTCAGGATCAAACCCAGGTCTCTAGTACTGTAAGGCAGCAGCTCTACTGCTGCGCCACTGTGCCGCCCAAGCAAACGGAATCACATGAACGTCATTACTCCAATAAATCTTTCATGTGATTTTGCCTAGCTTACCTTTCACACTGTTGTCTGTCCAAAAATTAGTCCAATTAAAATTATGAATCAATTGTAGAAGCCAACAACCAGACACTTAAGGCCAAAGGTGGGGGTGGGTGTGAGGAGAGGGCAATAGAGAGTTGGTGGAAGGAGAATTTGAACAGAAGAAAAAAGTCTGGAACTCTTTCCATGCCGTGGAGTGTATCTTTTGTTCCCAACTTGTTCCCGGACCAAGGTGATTTGTAAATGCCCAATTAATCAGGATAGATTAACAGGGTATCCGCAAGACCGTACAAATCTGATTAGTAATCGCATTAAAGGGAAAGTTGTGGTCTGATATCCATAGATTAGTGGAGAGCTTGGGTAGAGGAGATAGGCAGTGAGAGATGTAATTGTCCTTCTTAGTAGTTACAACCCTGTAAGCAAAGTTATGGACATCTCTCCATAGCTGCCTTACAAAGACATAGGAAATCTGCAAAAGTGGTTAAATGAGGAGCTAACCCACCCAAATAAAATCCTTAAATTGCCAATCTACCACAAGCGTGTGGTTTTAATTTGATTAAACCTAGAGATGAATGGTCGGAAGTGGGTTCCTAGACACTCATTATTTTCCTCAATTTAATCCTCATGGCATCCAGGTTCATTAGATTACTTGTGCCAAACCTCCCCCTTACTTTCAATTTGGAAGGAAAGAGTGAGGGGAGACATTCTGGTTCACCCAGAATGTTGCGAAGATGAAATTTGACATCAGAAAAATATTAGCTTAATTCTGCTGTCTGCAACTAACTAATTTATTCTGTGGTCTGCTGATCACCAGAAAGCAAAGAGGTTTTTTGAAGATTTTTCACAAAATACATTAACTTATTTCAGTTCAATATTTGTAACTAAACTTGATGTGAAACATTAAGCCACAATCAATTCTCTTATGGAGTACCACTCTATTCCCATGGATTTCTAACTATCTCTATTCTAGAACTAAACACAAAGTGCTAGAGTAACTCACTGGGTAAGGCAGCATCACTGGAAGACATGGATAGGTGACATTTAGGGTCGGAACCCTTCTCTGACACTTCTTTAGAAGGGTCCCGACCCAAAATGTTGCCTATGCATGTCCTCCAGAGATGCTTCCTGGCCCACTGAGTTACTCCAGCACTTTGTACTTTTGCTCAATTTTCCAGCATCTGCACTTTGTTTCTCTTTGCCATACTCGATCTAATAGTGAATCACTATCGAGTGTCAGTG
This sequence comes from Amblyraja radiata, assembly GCF_010909765.2. NCBI lineage: Eukaryota > Metazoa > Chordata > Chondrichthyes > Rajiformes > Rajidae > Amblyraja > Amblyraja radiata. Next base: position 32,041,200 of record NC_045969.1, on the reverse strand, counting down.
CAGAACTTCATTACTTTTACACGTAATTTCAAAATAGCAGATTTTATTTTGTTCCAAATTACTCAATCTATAAGCCTTTCACGATGAACAGACTCAGATATATATAGTTGCAAATGAGATTTTCAATCAACTTAAACCTAGTCTTCTGCCCTTAGGTTTGTATTAAAACATAATCTGAATGGTATGGATCGAACTCGATACAAACAGGAATCTAATGTCGTTGAAGAGTTAGGATGCCTTTATTTACTCTGATATAGTCATTTCATTTTGGGGGAATGTTAATTGGGAAGCTAATTCAAATTGAAGCTAAAATATCATATGAAGTGCTTGGAATAATAGTTATAATCAAATTTATACAAAATGTGATCCAGAGTATAGAGAATATTTGGAGGGATGTTGTCTTCTTACCCGACTGTGGGGGGTTGTCTGTTGATTGAGGTGGGTGCTTGTGTTCACCATCGGGTGAAGACAGGAGAGAAGTAGGGCAGGAACCAGCAGTTGACGATGATGTTGATTGAGCCTGAGCTGAAACTGTGGATGACGACGAAGATTGTGGCAGCTGATCCACTGGAGAATCGACCTCCATGGTACCCTCACCACCTTCTTCCGGCACCGCTGGTGTGTTTGAATCCAATGCCTCCGACCTCACAATGTTTCCTGCAATAAGAGGGTATACTTTATTCCTTTCAACAAAACTATAACTTTAACCAATGCTCTACCTCCTATTATGGAGAGAATACATTGTGCAAAATAATATTAAAAATGGAGAATTGAATATACTAATATGCAGTAAATGATAATTTCAGACCTAGTCATAGACCCATACAGCAAGGAAACAGCCTCTTTGGCTCAACTTGCCCAAGTATTGTCTTTCTGCTGACTGATTAGCACGCAACAAAAGCTTTTCACTGTACCTCGATACATGTGACAAAAGTAAACTGAACCATGCCGACCAAGAAGACCCACCTACACCAGTCCCACCTACCTACATTTGGCCCATATCCTTCTATTCCTTTCCTATCCATGTACCAGTCCGAATGAATAACATTTAAAATACATTAACTACCTTCTCTGGCAGCTCGTTCCATATACCCACCACCCTCTGTGTGAAAAAACATCAGCCAAACCTAAGGTTTACCAAAATCAACTGTTTGGAACATCATTAAGAAGAAAAAGAGCACTGGTGAGCTTACTAATTGCAAAGGGACTGGCAGGCCAAAGAAGACCTCCACAGCTGATGACAGAATAATTCTCTTTATAATAAAGAAAAATCCCCAAACATCTGTCTGACAGATCAGAAACACTCTTCAGGTGTGGATTTGTCAATGACCACAGTCCGCAGTATACATAGAAACATAGAAAATAGGTGCAGGAGTAGGCCATTCGGCCCTTCGAGCCTGCACCGCCATTCAATATGATCATGGCTGATCATCCAACTCAGTATCCTGTACCTGCCTTCTCTCCATACCTCATGAACTGAAATACACAGGCCACACTGCAAGATGCAAACCACTGGTTAGCCGCAAAAATCGGACGGCCAGGTCGCAGTTTGCCAAGAAGTACTTAAAAGAGCAACCACAGTTCTGGAAAAAGGTCTTGTGGACAGATGAGACAAAGATTAACATATCAGAGTAATGGCAAGAGCAAAGTATGGAGGAGAGAAGGAACTGCCCAAGATCCAAAGCATACCACCTCATCTGTGAAACACGGTGGTGGGGGTGTTATGGCCTGGGCATGTATGGCTGCTGAAGGTACTGGCTCACTTATCTTCATTGATGATACAACTGCTGATGGTAGTAGCATAATTAATTCTGAAGTGTATAGACACATCCTAACTGCTCAAGTTCAAACAAATGCCTCAAAACTCATTGGCCGGCAGTTCATTCTACAGCAACACAAAGATCCCAAACATATTGCTAAAGCAACAAAGGAGTTTTTCAAAGCTAAAAAATGGTTGATTCTTGTGTGGCCAAGTAAATTACCCGATATGAACCCAATTGAGCATGCCTTTTATATGCTGAAGAGCAAACTGAACGGGACTAGCCCCCAAAACAAGCATAGGCCAAAGATGGCTGCAATACGGCCTGGCAGAACATCACCAGAGAAGGCACCCAGCAACTGGTGATGTCCATGAATAGCAGACTTCAAGCAGTCATTGTATGCAAAGGATATGTAACAAAATAATAAACATGACTACTTTCATTTACATGACATTGCTGTGTCCCAAACATTGTGGTGCCCTGAAATGGTGGGGGGGGGGGGGGGGGGGGGGACTATGTATAAACACTGCTATAATTTCTACATGGTGAAACCAAAATGTATAAAAATGGCCTTTATTAAAATCTGACAATGAGCACGTTAACCACATGTGATTTTTTCTATTACAAATCTCAAATTGTGGAGTACAGAGGCAAATAAATAAATGATGGGTCTTTGTCCCAAACATTATGGAGGGCATTGCACGTTTGAGCATTTGCCTTTTATTTCTTGGAGGTTTTTAAATTCATAGACACAAATAAAATGGATGCCCATAGAGAATAAAGGGTGACACATCAGCTGGCACCCACCATCCACCCTTTTAATTTAGGATAAAATCAACAGGACTAACAATATGGACATGGTGGCTAGAAGTGCAAGTTAAATATTGGATATCTTGAAGTTAGCGAGTCACCACCTGTAGCTTTGCCACCATCTACAAGGAACAATCACCATTCTCCTGGTGGGGTGCATCTCCAACATCTCTCAAGAATCTCACGACCATCCAGGAAAAAATGTTTGATTTGGACCCTGTCAACCATCCTATTTAGACCAGGGAATTAAATGTAACATATCCAAGTTTGCGGATGACACAAAGCTGGGTGACAGTGTGAGCTGCAAGGCAGATGCTATGAGGCTGTAGGATGCCTTGGATAAGTTGGATAACTGGGCAGATGCATGGCAGAAGCAGTATAATAATGTGGATGAATGTGAGGTTATCCACTTTGGTGGCAAGAGCAAGAAGGCAGATTATTAACTGAATGGTGTCAGATTAGGAAAAGTGGAGGTGCAACCGAGGCCCGGGTGCCCTTATACATCAGTCACTGAAAGTAAGCATGCAGGTACAGCAGGAAGATAGGTAATGGCATGTTGGCCTGCATAGCGAGAGGATTTGGAATATAAGAGCAAGGAGGTCCTACTGCAGTTGTACAGGGCCCTGGTGAGACCACACCTGGAGTATTGAGTGCAGTTTTGATCTCCTAATTTGAGGAAGGTCATTCTTGCTATTGAGGGAGTGCAGCGTAGATTCACCATGTTAATTCCCAGCTTGGCTGGAATTACATATGATGAAAGAATGGATCGACAGGGCTTATATTCACTGGAATTTAGAAGGATGAGAGGTTATCTTATGGAAACATATACAATTCTTAAGGGATTGGACAGGCTAGATGCAGGAAAACTGTTCCCGATGTTGGGGGAGTCCAGAACCCGGGGTCACCCAGACAGTTGTGAATCTGTGGAATTTTCTGCCACAGAAAGCAGTGGAGGTTCACTGGATGTTTTCAAGAGAGAGTTATATATATAGTTCTGAGGGCTGAGGGATATGAGGAGAAGGCAGGAACGGGAAACTGATTTTGGATGATCAGCCATGATCATATTGAATGGCGTTGCTGGCTCGAAGGACCAAATGGCCTACTCCTGCACCTATTTTCTATGTTTCTAAACCTTCATTCCCTCTAACTATCCTGCTCATGTACATCATCTTCAAAACATACTCCATTTATAAAACGTACTCCAGTCTGAAAAAGGGTCTCGACCCGAAACATCATCTGTTCCTTCTATCCAGAGTTGCTGTCTATCGCGCTGAGTTACTCCAGCATTTTGTGTCTATCTCCATTTATTTGCTTTGTCCATCTCCACAGCATCCCCTAAATCTGCAACTTCGGCTATGAAAGAAGAGGCTTTCAGTGCATTGAAATACCACCACCTGCTTGTTTCCTTCCACCTTCCTTCCTTGGAAATATATTGTTGTTTCTTCACTAAATCTTGGACCCCTCTTCCTTGACTGCTCTATGAGAGCACTTTCACCAGAAGGATTACAGCAGTTTGAGGCCACTCATGACTAGCTTCAAGAACAACTAGATGTAATAACAAGTATTGGCCTTCACAGCAATGCCCAGCTTCTCAAAAATGAATAAATAATACTATAGTGTGGCGGCTCCCAAGGGTCGTGCCACCTTAGTGTCGAACCCCTCGGCACAGGAGTGGTTCAGTCCGGAGGCGGCCCTTAGCCGGAGGCTTTAAAGGCAGGGGTTTGGGTGCCATCTTTCTCTCGTTTGGTCTTCCCTACAACCGGGAGGAGCTGAATAAAAAGTGTCTCTCAAAACACGACTTCGTGCTTAATTCCGAGACCCACGCACTACAATAGCGTCTATCCGCCATGCATTATCACTGTGGAGTAATGATCAAGACAAACTACTAATAAAATCAATGGAACCTTGATCAAGTGTCGCTTCACAATGGTGAGGTGAGAATTCTTTCCATGACCTTGGGAGCGTCCCAAAGTACTTTTCAAGGAAGAGTACAAAGGACACTTTGTCAGCTCCCTTTATGTGGAAGCCAACTTAATGGATATTTTTAAGGCAGAAATTGACAGATTTTCAATTAGTAAGGGTGTCTGGGGTTATGGGGAGAAGGCAGGAGAATGGGGTTGAGAGGGAAAGATAGATCAACCATGATTGAATTGTAGAATTCGTGGACTGAATGGCTTTATTCTGCTCCTGGAACATGAACTTATAGCACTACATTGTGGGGGGATGATTTTTTTGTCTAATGTAATCCTGTAAGTCTGTGTCCAAGATGGCTGCCGTGAAGAGAGAGTGAACGCTGGCACGAATTGGTTGCCGCTGCTCTCTCTTCACACTGTGTTTTTGATTTTCTGTTTTTGGAATGAATTCTGTTTTTAATTTGTGTCTCTGTGATGTCTTTATTACTTATTTTATTCTGATTATATGTTTTACTATGTAAGGTGTCCTTGAGATTTTGTATGAAAGGCACCCATTAAATATAAAATTTATTATTATTATTACATTAAAGCTCCATTAAAGAGCATCAAAATCATTCAAACAATCATATACAATCATTTTGATCATATACTGCCACATTTTACCATGTAAAGTCACTAAATCACCAAATGTACAAAAATAATGACAATAATTTGTTAATTTCTTAATGCATTTAACAAATGATCAACTATACTATTTTCCTTCAAATGCATTCCCACCAAGTTCTCTTTCTGTGGAATCCTCCTCTCTGCAAATTGTTCAAAACTTTTATTATCAACTAAGATGTTCACATGGGAGGGCTGGTCCCATGACTCAATATTCCACCTCTCCACCAATTCCAATATTGGTGGCCAGTGGGGGGGCTTTCTGGAGCGCTGGTATGGGTTCTTGGGGTGGCAGCTCAGACCCTCAAGCCTGATGAGCTGGCAGCTCACTCACGGCTGGTGGGCTGGCAGTTGACTCATGGCTATTCCTTGAAATTCCATTTCAAGCAGGGTGCAAGGCCACCAAATTCAAGTGCAGTTTCCTACCACTTCAAGCAGAGTGCAAGGCCACCGAATTCAAGTGCAGTTTCATTCCCTTTCAAGCAGGGTGCAAGGCCACCAAATTCAAATGCAGCTTCATACCATTTCATGCAGGGTGAAACCACCATAAAACCACCATAAAACCACACAAAACACCAAACACACAGTTCAGTAGACATTCAATGTGTTCAGTCGATTCACAGCTCATTGGGACGACAGATGGCACAATGGGCTAAGTGTTCGGCTGGCAACCGGAAGGTAGCCGGTTCGAATCCCGCTTGGAGTGCATACTGTCGTTGTGTCCTTGGGCAAGACACTTCACCCACCTTTGCCTGTGTGTGAATGTGTGTGAATGTGTGTGAATGTGTGTGAGTGATTGGTGGTGGTCGGAGGGGCCGTAGGCGCAGATTGGCAGCCACGCTTCCGTCAGTCTGCCCCAGGGCAGCTGTGGCTACAGAAGTAGCTTACCACCACCGAGTGTGACTGAGGAGTGAATGAATAATGCGATGTAAAGCGCCTTGAGTATTAGAAAGGCGCTATATAAATCCCATCCATTATTATTATTTTAGAGTCGTGACCTCTCCCTCCCCCATCATGCAGAGACTGAGCCACACCCACACTTCCGGGTTTTATAACCCCTCCCCCTCCCACCGGAAAAGGTGTGGCCTTCATGATGTGATTGACAGGAGAGAGATTCTCAACATTTTTTAAACACTAATAACACTTTTATTTTTCACTGATGGGAAGAATCCTCTGCACCTGCTGAGCGGAGGGGGACTGAGTAAGATGGCCAAAAATCACAGCCGTAAGTGGTAGCGTTTTATCTAAAATCAATATACAGTGCAAACAGGAAGTTAGCCAAAGCACCCAAACCACCATTTGCAGTAGTGCCTTTTAACTTCAAGCCAAAGCACCCAAAGCACCATTTACAGTAGTGCCTTTTAACTTCAAGCCAAAGCACCCAAACCACCATTTGCAGTAGTGCCTTTTAACTTCAACCCAAAGCACCCAAGCCACCATTTGCAGGCAGTGCCTTTTTACTTCAAACCAACCATATTTTCATTTTCAAACCACATTAAGGTGAATCACAGTTGAGTAGACATGTGTTCAGTGTTATTCAGAGTTCAGAGAGACGTGACCCTCTGGCTTCCTCCATCTTGCAGAGACTGAGTGAGGCACACCACTTCCGGGTTTTATAGTCCCTCCCCCTCCCACAAGCAGGGGCAGCAGAGAGAATGGCAAATTTTAAAAAAACATTAATATCTCTCTGATTTTTCATCAATGGGAAAAATCCTCCGGTCCCGGAAGCCGGAGGGGGGCTCAGAGCGAGGTGGCCAAAAATGACGGCCGTAGGTGGCGGCGTTCTCTCGGAAATCACGCCACAGCGAGCCAAAAGCGGTCAAGATCAGACTTTTAGTAATATAGATATTCTAATGGTTTTAAATATTCCACAAAGGAAAGAAAAAAAAACAATTCCCTCTGAGCGTCTGCATGTTTAAATTATATCTACAATGCCTAATTTCTCCTTTCTAATCTTTATTAAGCAATGTGTGCTTGAGGAGAAGGAGGATATCTTCTGCAACTTGTTAAGTTTGATTCCTCATTTATCCCTGCAATAGTCAAAGCAATAATCTTTTGAGAACTATTTTGTTCCAATGAGTAATCATTTTATGCTGGCTATTAGACATTTTCCCTATCTGAATTTATTTCTTGCAGCAAGAACAAACGTTTGTTTGAATAAAGTGTATGGTTACGGAATGAGGTACAGTGCAATTCATAATAAAATATTCAGGCAAATGTATACTTTTCAATTATATATAGTTAGCAGCAATGCTCAATAATGTACATACGCATATTTAGTGACTACAGCGATGTACCTCGGGATCTTGATCTTCCCCTTCCTCTCAGGTTGCTTTGGGCATTTTCACTAGCTTCTTCAAACCACCTGGATAACATGTCTGACATGCGCTGCATGAGTGACACATTAGGACTTTGCTCTCCTGAAACATGGAAGAAAATATATTGCTGGATTTTTTAAAATAAGCACAAGGCATAATTGGGCAGAAATTGGATTTATCGGCTTTTGGTCTGCTAAAACATCAAAAATGTTTAGCCCCAACATTGACCAAAAGTATGTAATAGCATTGAGCAAGAAAGCACCATCTGCACAGTTCCTATCGCAGCTGGCTGTGGAACCGATGCGCTACTATGTCCAATTCACCTCTTTTCCATTGTGGACATTGGACTTTGTCTAAGCAACTGATGCACAACAATGCTGAGCTATATTCCGCACTCTGTAGCTTCCCCTTTGCTCTACTTATTGTACTTGAGTTGAACCGATTGCATTTATGTATGGTATATCTGATCAGTTTGGATAGCATGCAAAGCAAAGCTTTTCACTGTACCTCAGTACACATGACAATATATAAACCTAAACCTTGCTGCACAGCAATCAGTGAAAGCCGCCAGCTCTTAAGGACATACTCCCCACTACTTGAGAGCAGGAATGCTTTGCCAAACAGGAGAAAGAGGAATTTGGGAAGATGGAGATTGTTCCGCAAGTTACACACAGGGGCATTGATTGCTGCAGAAGAGCATTTGCTCTCCTATTTAAGCAAAATGAAAGGAGTCACATTTAACTGGTTGGAGAAATCTCATGATTTACCATTCATGTTTTGTTCGACTTTGTTATAAATAACTCTCAAGACATTAGCATGATTCAAATACCCTTGTTTAGTGGACATATCCTTCATAATATCCAGTCATGTTACACGGATGTCGCCATCCTGACATACATAAAGTCATACAGCATGCAATCAGGCCCTTCGACCCAACTTGTCCATCCCGACCAAGATGCCCCATCTACACCAGACACACCTACCAACATTTGGCCCATCTATATAAATAAAAGTCTGATCTTGACCACTTCCTGTCTGCGTTGTATATTGATTTTAGAAAAAACGCTACCATATATCGCTATGATTTTGGGCCATCTTACTCACAGTCCTCCTCCGCTGTGGCAGCCCCGAGGATTTTTCCGATCGATGAAAAATAAAAATGTTACGAGTGTTTAAAAAATCTTGAGATCAGCTGATTGGACCTCTCGCCTGTCAATCACCACGATTAAGGCCCCTTCCGGGGGGGGGGGGGGGGGGGGGGGGTGGTGAAGGACTATAAAACCAAGGATGCCTGGACGTGAGTCACTCACTCTGTAACATCGAGAGGGAGAGTCCACAACTGTGATTCTAAGCTGTAAATCCACTGAACTGAGAGTCTGCAATGTACTTGCAATAAATGATTTGTTAGCCCTTAATGACAATGCAATGAGTTGTTTAGCAATTTGGTGGCCTGTACTCTGCTTGAAATGGAATTTCAAGAAATAGCCATGAGTGAACTGCCAGCCCACCAACCCTGGGTGAATGATCTGCCAGCCCTGAGTAACTGAGCTGCCAGCCCACCAGGCCTGAGTGACTGCCAGCCCACCAGGCCTGAGTGACTGAGCTGCCAGCCCACCAGGCCTGAGTGACTGAGCTGCCAGCCCACCAGGCCTGAGTGACTGAGCTGCCAGCCTACCAGGCCTGAGTGTCTGAGTTGCCAGTCTACCACGCTTGGGTGACTGAGCTGCCAGCCTACCAGGCCTGAATGACTGAGCTGCCAGCCTACCAGGCCTGAATGACTGAGCTACCAGCCCAATAACCCATTCGGCCCACAATGTCCATACTAGCCCTCTGGAAACCAGTCCCTTCGGCCCACAACACCCATACTAGCACTCCAGAAAGCCCCCCCACTCCATTGGCCACCAATATTGGAATTGGTGGAGAGGTGGAATATTGCGTTGGGGGACCAGCCCTCCCGTGTGAACATGGGACCCAACGGTCCCACTTAGTCTAGTTCTCTCTGAATCTTCCTTATCCATGTACCCATCCAAATGTCTTTTAAATGTTGTAATAGTACCAGCTTCAACCACCTCCTCTGGCAGCTCATTCCATATGCCCAACACCCTCTATGTGGAAAAAGTTGCCTCTCAGGTTCCTAGTAAATCTTTCCCCTCTCACCTTTAGCCCATGTCCTCTGGTTCTTGATCTACCTACTGTAAGTAAAAGACTCTGTGCATTCACCCTATCTATTCCCCTCATGATTATATATGCCTATACAAGATCATCTCTTAGTCTCCTGTGCACCAAGGAATAGTCCTATCCTGCTCAACCTCTTCCTACAACTCAGGCCTTTGAGTCCTGACAATATCTTCATAAATCTTCTTTACACTCCTTCCAGCTTAATGAGATCCTTCCTATAGCAGACTGACCAAAACTGAACACGACTCCACTACTCATACTACTACAAATGTGGCCCACCATCATAATGCAAAACTGTAATATAACATCCTAACTTCCTCTGAAGTAGGGTCCCTACCCAAAACGCCACCTATCCATGCTCTCTGGAGACATTGCCTGACCCAATGAGTTACTCCAGCACTACATGTAAACCAGCATCTACAGTTCCTGTGTCTCCAAATTTTGCTATTCTTTATAAATCAACACATTTTGCAGCACCACAGCATCAAGCTGAATTCAATCTATTTTACTTCTTGTTTATTTAATAAAATGCAATATTTTGGAACTTTTGAAAAAGCCAATGGTTGTACCTGTCCAATCCGACATTTAGTTTGCAAGGAATTGATTCTTAGTTTCCAAGCATGAAATGCAGTTACAATTACAATGCAAGTTAGCACATGTGATCAACAATGAATCTCAACTCTAGTTCATTCACATCTTGTATCTACATTTAGTATAAAGAGCACTAACCGTCACGTTCTCGCTCACTCTCTGGTCTGGCCCTTGGGCCAGTATCAGACCAATCCCCTCGAAGCCGCAGTCGTTTTACTGGTGGTTGCCGGATCTAGATATGAACACAAAAAATCTGGATGAAAATTTAAGATATTCAATTGGGCAGCACAGTGACTCAGCTGGTAGAGATGCTGCCTTACAGCGCCAGAAACCGGGGGGTGTGAGTGGATGGGGTGGTATGTGAGTGGCTGTGTGTGTGTGTGTGTGTGTGTGTGTGTGTGTGTGTGTGTGTGTGTGTGTGTGTGTGTGTGTGTGTGTGTGTATATGTGTGTGTGTGTTTTTCTCCCTGTGACTGCGCTGGATTCCTCTGGGTCATCCGGTTTCCTCCCAAAGACGAGCAGGTTTGTTGGTTCATTGGCCTCTGTAAATTGCCCCTGGTGTGTAGGGAGTGGATGAGAAAGTGAGATAACATAGAACCAGATGATTCAGTGGGCCAAAGGGCTGTTTCCATCCTGCATCTCTAACACAAAAACTAAATCTAATAATCTAATTATCTGAAAACCAGATTATTAACCAGGAACATATTTTCTGAACATCAGGAGCTTGCAGTTACCACCTAAGCCACAATAACATTCTAAAATGGGTAAATAATTTTAAATGTTGGAGATAAAATCTCACACTCTACATGAAACACGATCATCAGATGTTGTGTTTCATAACATCTGCCATTCGTTAATATTTTGGTATGCTTTCCAATACCCGCAAGATTTATTTGTAACTTGATCACCAAGAAAGAATCCCTCACATCTGCCCTGACATTCAATCTTACCAGAAGAACAAGTGCCTAAAAATTCCACTATGAAAGATTGATGCTTTTTTAAAGCTTCACACAACTGAAGAATAATTTTTTCCAGTGAGACACAATGATAACCATGACTAATTTTTTCACATTACTGCAGAAATCTGTCAAGGAGTTTCACAATGACATTCCCTGTGTAACTTCCCTCTGGGCTTTGCAGAGGGAATACAGATCACATTGGCTCAGGAGTGGAGGGAGGGGGAAGTAAGCGGGGTAGCACTGAGCAATCCCAGGACAATAAGCTAGCATGGCAGCAGACAGGGACACTGATCAAATTATTTAGTTTCAGCCTTGGGGAGCATTCATACAAGCATAAAGCTGTACGGCACAGAAACAGGCTCTTTGGCTCAACTCGTCATTGCCTCACCTGTCAGCATGGCCCATATCCCTCCAAACCTTTCCTATCAGTGTACCTGTCCAAGTGTATTTTAAATGCCAAACATATAACCATATAACAATTACAGCACGGAAACAGGCCATCTCGGCCCTTCTAGTCCGTGCCGAACACTTATTCTACCCTAGTCCCATCTACCTGCACTCAGACCATAACCCTCCATTCCTTTCCCGTCCATATAACTATCCAATTTATTTTTAAATGATAAAATCGAACCTGCCTCCACCACCTCCACTGGAAGCTCATTCCACACAGCTACCACTCTCTGAGTAAAGAAGTTCCCCCTCATGTTACCCCTAAACTACTGTCCCTTAATTCTCATGTCATGTCCTCTTGTTTGAATCTTCCCTACTCTCAGTGGGAAAAGCTTATCCATGTTGTACCTGATTCTACCATTTCCTCTGGTAGCTTGTTCAATATATGCTCTACATAAAACACTATCCTCCGTGTGAAAATGTTGCCCCTCAGTTCCCTTTTAAATCTTTCCCCTCTCACTTTAGACCTGGGTCCTTCAGTTTTAGACTCCCCTGCCTCTCCTTATTTTATAAACCTTGATAAGGTCACCCTCCTCACCCTCCTACTTGCCAAGAAAAATAAAATGCCGGCCTATCCTTGGATCACAAAACCTCTAGATCTGGTAATATCCTTAATATTTTTTACAATCTTTATAGTTTAATATCATCCTTTCAATAGCAGAGCAACAGAACTGTACAAATGTGGTTTTCCCAATGTACTGTAAGGCTGCAACATGAGGTCCCAAATCCTGTACTCAATACCCTGACGGATGAAGGCAAGCACACTACACACCTTCGTCACCACCCCATTCATTTGTGTCGCAACTTTCATGGAACTTTGTACCTTCACCCATCCTCCCTGTTCTACAACATTCCTGTTCCCACTTTTGAGCTTGTTTCCTCCGCCCTCCACCCCCCGCCCCCAACATAACCAGCCACAAGCCAGTACCGATCTCTGGTCCAAGTGGCCAATTCTTCTTCAGTTAAACAAACAGCAATATCTAACCCCATCTTGCCTCTTCTCCAACAACCCTCTGGACCACAACATATCTCTTCCAAAAAATATGGTCAGTCACATTTCTCAATCCCACCAACCACTTCCAATAGGCCTGTTCAATCTCCATTCGCCTTTTTGGGGTCAGGAAGCACTGAAGAATGAACTAAGTATAGCTGGTTACTGGAAAGCTACCTGAGCGGCACTTACTCCTGCATCAACTGGTAGCCTTGGTTACTCTTGCAACCCTATTTCCAGAGGCATTGGAAATCTGGACAACCACTAATTCTTTGTTTGACGGGGGGGAGGGGGGGGGGGGGGGAGGAAAATGGGGAAGTTATTAAACTTTATATCTTACTGTACAATCTTAAGAGACAAACTTTTTTTTTAAATTGGTTTATAGAACAATCGTTGGAAATATTATAAGAAATGCTTCCCTTAAGACCCTAGAAAAAAATCTACTGTCATTAACAAATGGAAGAACTTCACACATATTGCTTATTCCAATCTTTATTACCAGGAAGACAAAATTCCTGTCACACACAAATGTGCAGTGAAGCTTTAATTATTTGTTTCTACTGTCAGTGAATGGGAAAATAATTGATGACAATAAATGGGAACAGTCAGTTCTATTTCATTATAAACTGAATGGTGACACATCTGTCAACTTTAAAAGAACTGGATGTAGAAGTTTAAAGTAATTGCAGAAAAATGGGCAAATGTGCACACACAGTGAGGCAGCCCATTTCTTAATATCTGTACATTTTTACAAAATGTTAAGAGATCAAGATATCACAGCAAATGCAAAATAATCAACATGTCGCTCTTCCAGGGAGATGCTAAATGCATTTCGTTGTCTCTGTACTGTACACTGACAATGACAATTAAAATTGAATCTGAATCTGAATCTGAATCTGAATGTGATCCTCTTTAAAAAATAAAGTTTAATTGCATTGGTATTTGAAGAGATCAGTTTCTTCTACAACCTCCCACAGCTGATCTATACAGAGTCTGAACCAATAATCATGTGGTGTTGATATTCCTGGAAATGAATTCACCTTGGTAAACAAGCATTAAGCATTTTGTAAACACAGCTGCCTCATTTAGTGCGTGACCTTGAAAATGCCATCAAGGGAATTCTACTAGAGGGCAGTAATGCATTCAATATAGTCTGTTGAAAAATACTGATTAACATGGTTTCTTAAAAATATTTTAATCTTAACACCCTTCTTGTAAGATTATGACAAAATGTACACATTTTCTTACAATGCTTTAGGAGCAGCAGTTATTGCTGAGGCACAAGTAACTGCGGAGGCGGTTTACAAAAAAAAGGGCACAAAGTGCTGGAGTAACTCAGGCAGCATCACTGGAGAACATGAATAGGTGAAGTTTCAGGTTGGGAGCCATTATTAATTGCCTTCAATAAGATGGTGCTTATTCTACTTAGCAGCCACCCCATGCCTGAATGTAGTCTAGGATGTACTGCAGGCAAAGTTGGAAAGTATCATTTGCTGGGGAATGTGAATGAAATTGAAAATTGTGCAATCGTCAACAAGATTGTTGACCAACAAGATTGACCAACATCCAGCACCGTCTGTTGTTGGACAGAGTGAAATACTAACCAATGGAGTGTTTTCTGTCCCAAGGTCACACTCACTCATACACTACCTTGCGGGCATTCTCATCTCTCCCCTGGAAACTAGGTCTTTGCTCCCTGTTTGCACCAAGGCGGAGATGAATTCAGGAGCAGAGGGGCCATGGCAAACCTCATACTGGGCATTGGTGCTTAGATCATTGGTAACTAAGTAAGTTATTTTTGGTAAAGTTAATTATAATTTGTAAAACTTAGCTGATATTGAGAGCAAACTGATTTATTAGCTGGAACAGATTTGACCTATGTTTTTCTTTTGGAACATGACATATTTGACCCATTTTCGACATTACTGGGTGGATGTCAGTGTTGCAGCTGTACTTGAGTACTTTATTTTATATATTTGTATTGTGTTGGTGTGTTAATGGTCCTGTAATGCAGCAGCAGGTACTAATTCTGCTGTTCTGTTCCCAATGCCTGTAATTATTAAGCACTCTTGACTAAGATTGACCAGAAATGTTATTAAGCCAGGTGCATAAAATACACATTGAATTTTCTAATTTTAGCTAATTTCTAAAGGGGCTGTCCCACTTGGGCGACCTAATCCACGAGTTCTGGCGAGTTTGCCTTCGACTCATACTCGCAGCATGGTCGAAATGATTCTGAAACTTCCGGATTATACCCAGAAATTCCTGCCATTGCTGTCCCACCCTCATTCCTGCTAGGATCCCTTTCCAGTAGGTTTAGTCGTAGTAGGTCGGCATGTTGGTCGTAGGTAATCGAGGGTAGTCGAAGGTAGTTGTTGATAGTCTTCATCATAGTCAAAGGGAGGTCGAAGGGAGGTAGTCTTCACTCTCCACTATCAATGTCCAATTTTCCCGAAGTTTGTCGTAGCTAGTCGAAGGTGGTCTTCAACATAGTCGAACGAGGTCTTCTACATAGTCGAAGGAGGTCTTCAACATGTCATTTTTTCAAACTCTCCTAAACTCGCCAATTAGGTCGCCCAAGTGGGACAGCCCCTTAAATTCTCCGCTCTCCACCTTCCTCACTAAACTCAGTTAACCAGTTCCACAGTTCGCAAAAATGTATCCCACTTGGGAATCACACCGTCCATAGCCAACTATCTGCCTATTTGAGAACCTCTCTGCCTGAGGTCATCTGTTGCCAGCCCTGATATGTCCTGGTGTTACCTTGCTTCCAGTCCCCCCCCCCCCCCCACAATCAGTCTGACGAAGGGTCTCGATCCGAGACGTCACCTATCCATTCGCTTGGGGGATGCTGTCTGAAACACTAAGTTACTCCAGCATTTTGTGTCTATCTCTTGCATAGAATAATACATGGTCACAAGAGCAGATTGTTTTCCCCCCCCAAATACTACAAAAGCACATACCTCTGGTTCTCTTCTCTCATCTGTCGAAGGGATCTTGAGTTCACGTCCCTGATCATCATTGGGATTAAATAGATAAATATAGTCTGAGGAATAACTAACAAGAATTTCCTGCCCATCACTACTGTAACAGAGGGAAGTGACTCGACAAGATTTATTGGTAAGATGTGGGGGTACAAATCTTGCACACATTCCAGTAGTTGAACGAGCATTGTAACTACCTACAAAGAAAGAGATAAATATATTTCAATAGAATTTTATAGGTGTTAATATTAATCCAATGAATCCTACTCATTAAGAGCTAGGCACCAAATTGTTTGTCTTTGCTTTGAAACATTTATGCTTTTCAATTCATCCATTAATTTTGATATTGCATTCCCTGATTTAACCAAAGCTGTATAATTATAGTTCTGTGCAGTGATAGCAATGGCTTTTCTTCCTCCCTCTTTATGCTACCAAAATCCCTCCACATTTTATTAACCTCTTTTCTTTCAAAAATGGTGTCCACCTTAAAGGAGATATGCAGGGCATCAAAATTTGTTTTTACACAAAGAGCAGTTGGTGCCTGGAACGCATCGTCAGGGCTGGGTTTTGGAGACAGGTACGATAGTGCCATTTAACAGGCTTTTAGGCACATGGATATGCAGGGAATGGAGACGTATGAATCACGTGCAAATAGATGAGATTGGTTTATCTTGGCATCATGATCGGCACAGACTTTGTGAGCAGAAGGGACTGTTCTAGGTTCACATGTGTAAAATGGGTTTGGGGGGACTGGTGCACAGAATTTACATATACAATTGTTTATATTTCATCAGAAATCTTATTAGTAAGTCACAATGTATTCTAGTTGAAAAGCAATGGCGAAATATTTGCTCATGGCATAAGTTCGCCAGTGTTCTTGTATTCATTTTAGATGCACTATACCTTTGTACATCCTGCATTTATCGATGCTTATATTAAATGGTTCTACCACGTCATCCAGTGGATTTAATGGATCAAATAAATAAATTACATTTTAGTTGTGTGCACTGTTAAAAATGCTCCTATTCTGTGTAATAAAATAAAGTATTGTAAACCTGTGGCTCTTGTGCCGAGCATCCTCCGGTCATATAATCTCACAGAGCTATCTGAGCAGCCAACAGATAAGTAGTACGGCATCAGGGGGCAGATAGCAATGGAAGTGGCGGCACGACGACAGTTTATTAAAATGTCCTGTTTCAAAACAGAATTTGACATCTTAAGGATTTGTGTTTTAAGTTATACATATCTGATTACAAAATATCACCAAAATATTTAAAAACAAATTGATGCTTCAAGACGCAAGAAGCTCAATCATACATTTAGCAGGAAACTAATTGTTTCAAAATTCTGTTGCAAAAGTACAAAGGATGTAACAAATATATGAAGAAGGGTTTCGGCCCGAAACGTCGCCTATTTCCTTCGCTCCATAGATGCTGCTGCACCCGCTGAGTTTCCCCAACAATTTTGTGTACCCTCTAACAAATATTATTAATGAGTCAAATATTCAGGCTACCTTCTCTTCAAGGGCAAGGGATATGGATAGAAAATAGCTTTACTGCTTGATTAGACACTTCAAGACAAAGAACGATGGATACAAAGATAACTCATTTGCAGGCTTTTATTATCTGCTTGACTTTAAAGTTCTGGGCATTAACTTCTTGGATGAGCTGTCCTGTGCCCACCACATAGAGATAATCACACACATGTCCTGCCTGCGCTGCTACTTTAAAAAAAAATAAGTATAAAGAAATTTGGCGTGTCACCGAATACTTCTACAGATATACTGTTAAAGGTATCATGATTGGCTGTATTATTGACTGCTATTCTAACACACAGGGGCAATAGAGTGGTAGATTCAGCCAGGTCCATCACTGGCACAGCTCACCCCACCATCAAAAGTATCTACTTGAGGCACTGCCTCAAGAAGAGCTGCATCTATCATCAAGGATCATCACCAACCCCAGAACCCAGGCCATGCCCTCTACATCAGACAGCCTGCAGTCCCACACCACCAGATTCAGGAACAGCTACTTTCCTATAAACTATCAGGTTTATGGGAACAAACCTGCACAATCTTCATCCTACCTCAAGAACAGGACACTACAGAAGGCCCCTTGTACCAAGATATCGGAGTGGCGGCGCGGCCCTGGCTGCAGCGGCTCACCGGCAGTCCCGTTTGTTTGTGTTGTTTATTTTGTTTTGGTTAGTCTAGTTTTTGTTTCTTAGTTTGTGTTTTGGGGGGTGGTGGGGGGGGGGGGGGGGTTGAAACGGGGTTTGCAGTCTCTCCCTGCGGGGGAATGCGACTTTTTTGTCGTATTCCCCTTCTCTGTCTCCGTCTGCACTGAGGCCTAATGGAGCTGATGACCTCGAGGCTCCGGAGGCAGAGCCCGTCAGGACTCGCCCTGAGCTCGCTCCCGTGAGGGTGGTCCGGCTCAGGGCTGGAACAGTGCTCCCGTGAGGGCGGCCAGCCCAAGGGTGGAACGAGGCTCCCGTCGGAGCGGCCGAGCTCGGGGAGGTGCGGCGCTCGCAGCCCGAGGGAGGTTCGGCGCCCATGTCGGGGCGGCCCGGCCCGAGGGAGAAGCGACGCCCAAGTCGGGGCGGCCCGGCCAGAGGGAGAAGCGACGCCCAAATCGGGGCATCCCGGCCAGAGGGAGAAGCGACGCCCAAGTCGGGGCGGCCCGGCCGGGGTAGAAGCGACGCCCAAGTCGGGGCGGCCCGGCCCGGGGAAGAAGCGACGCCCATGTTGGGGCGGCCCGGCCCGGGGGAGGTTCGGCGCCCATGTCGGGGGCAGCCCAGCCCGAGGCTGAAGACGGCACGGTACTCACGTGAGGGTGGCTGGGACGGTGTTCTGGCGGTGGTGGCCTGAGTCCGGGGTTCGGCCGCGGGCCAGCGGCTGCGTCTGCAGGACTGGTGGGCGGCAGCTTTGACCACCCCGGGCCGCGGTGTTTGAGCCGCGGGACTGATTTATAACATCGCCCGGGGGGTATCGCCTCAGCGCAGAGGGAGAAGAGGAGGGAAGAGACTGCAGACCTAAGACTTTTGCCTCCATCACAGTGAGGAGATGCTGGGTGGACTCACTGTGGTGGATGTTAATATGTGTTTATTGTTGTTTTTATTTTATTGTATTATATGTATGACTGCTGCAATTTCGTTCAGACTTCGGTCTGAATGACAATAAAGGCATATCTATCCATCTAGACTTGCTTTTTATTCTAATTGTGTTTTGCACTAATATCTTGATCTTTTTGCAGTGTTTTTCTTGTTATAGTCTTGAAAAATGTTGATGTGTAATTTATGTATGATTTATGTTTTTGTGTGTTTGTCCGAGTCTATGCGCCTGTTGATACTGCTGCAAGCAAGATATTCATTGTACCGGTACCACGTCGTACATGTGCATATGACAATAAACTTTACTTGATAATATTTTGCTGCCTTCAATGACATCAAGTTAACCTACATCTCAAATTCTACTTCAAACATCGCAGGTTAGAATTACTGTAATGGGAAATTGCTCAACCAACCCATGGTATATGCAGTTGAAGTAATATTTTGAGAAGTGAAATCAAATTGTGCCCTGCAACAAAAATTAACCAAGTTGAAAAATGGGTCTTTTTGTTGAATGGACCTTTCAACAATATTTTCAATTAATCTGCCAAAACAATGGAGTGTACCCACCTGAACTTTGTTTTATGATAGACATGAAAGGATCACGAGACATAGTGATAACACCAGGTGAGTGTATAGTTAACACACGACAACATAAAATATATGGAAAAATACCCACAATTTTGTTGTAGCAAAACATTGTGCAAGGCTATTTATCACGGCTTCTTCACTGATCAAACCAGTGTAGCAAAACCAAAATAATCTCCAATTACTGTTTAAAAAAGTTTGAAGCCACTCCATGAAAAACAAAGAGGATTCAAGGGGTTGATTCAAACTACAGTTCATCAAAATAAAAAGCAGCAACAACTACCCTCCATAGGCCTCCTTTGCCACCATTCCCCCTCGCTCCCATCCTTAACATCATTCATCACCCCTAATGCCCCTGTCCCACTTAGGAAACCTGAACGTAAACCTCTGGAGACTTTGCGCCCCACCCAAGGTTTCCATGCGGTTCCCGGAGGTTTTTGTCAGTCTCCCTACCTGCTTCCACTACCTGCAACCTCCGGCAACCACCTGCAACCTCCGGGAACTGCACGGAAATCTTGGGTGGGGCGCAAAGTCTCCAGAGGTTTCCGTTCAGGTTTCCTAAGTGGGACAGGGGCATAACAGTTTGCTAATCCACACCAGTGTAATTCAAATCTGAAGAACTTCAGTCTGAAGAAGGGACCCGACCAAAAAAGCCACCTATCGGTGTTCTTCAGAGATGCTGCCTGATCCACTGAGTCACTCCAGCATTTTGTGTCCACCAGCATCTGCAGTTCCTTGTT
The DNA here is from genome assembly GCF_010909765.2 of Amblyraja radiata. Classification (NCBI taxonomy): domain Eukaryota; kingdom Metazoa; phylum Chordata; class Chondrichthyes; order Rajiformes; family Rajidae; genus Amblyraja; species Amblyraja radiata. The sequence continues at coordinate 32,021,151 of NC_045969.1, read as the reverse complement.
TCCACGCGTCCAACTCAATTTTAATTTGGCTATTAAAAAAAAAACTTACCATGTTTGAAAATTCATATTTAAATGTTGTGGACTTGCAAATAATTGCAATTTATGCCACATTGATTGAATTTTCATAAACTTGGGTATATGTCAAAGGAAATTCTACACAACGTTGGCTAAAATTCATTGTTTATGCCGACAATGTGTACTTCTTAAACTCACATCTTTGCAGTCTTCTTTTGTGCAGTTTGTCTTGGCTCTCACATCGAACCACCTGACTGTACCATCTTCACCACATGATAGGAAGGTATAAGGATCATTTGGTACAGTCATGATCTGAGCAATAAAACAAAGATCATTTTATACCCGAAAAAAACAAACATTTTAGCAAAAATCATTTAATACTCTATTGAGCCGGGAGAAACAGGCAACATAGGGTCCACGCCAATCATCGACCACCTGTTCACGCTAGTCCTATGTTGTCCTACTTTCTCATCCACTCTCTGCACATTATGAACAATTTACAGAGGCCAATTAACATACAAACCTGCATGTTTTGGGATGTGGGAGGAAACCTACTTGGTCACAGAGAGAACATGCAAACTCCGCACTGACAGCACCCGTGGTCAGGATCTAACCTGGATCTCTGGTGCTGTGAGACAGCAGCTCTACCAGCTGTGCATTTTCATCTAGGTGCCTGTATACAAGCGTGGCTGATTAGATTCTTTAAAGTCTGTCATTATTTCCAGCACAATGAATGGAAATTTAAAATCAGCCAATTTCCATGACGGCAGCCAATTCCCAAAAGCAATTTTACATCTGAGCAGTGAGCAGAAAATCTACCCAAGTGTTATCCGACTACTTAGGCATTGGAAGAAATCAAACTGCAATCAATCTAGCTATCACCAAATAGATATAAATGCATTTTTGAACATGAGGCATCCCGAACCAATCACAAGTATGAACTCTCTCCAATCTCTTCCTAAAACCATCAACTTGAAGATAACAGTAGCAGTCCTGCATCGACTATCGTTGTTTTGTACTTTGTGAGTTAGCAAGAATGGAATGTGGTAAGAAAATACAATTGATGGCTAATGCCCATCAGAAAAGGAAATTTACCCATGTTACCCGATCTCTCACACATATACACACACTAACAATCTGTGTGGTTAACAATGCATTCTGGGCAATGGTTCCTTCATTTAAAGAGAAAAGATTCATTTTGAAATTTCCAAAGAGACAGTGCGGCACAGTGGTGCAGCTGGTAGAGCTACTGCCTCACAGCGCCAGAGACCTGGTTTCGATCCCGGCCTTGGGTGTTGTCTATGTGGAGTTTGCTTGTAGGACTGAGATGAGGAAAAACTTTTTCATTAAGACTGAGATGAGGAACAACTTTTTCACCCAGAGAGTTGTGAATCTGTGGAATTCTCTGCCACAGAAGGCAATGGAGGCCAATTCACCGGATGTTTTCAAGAGGGAGTTAGATTTAGCTCTAAGGGCTAAAGGAATCAAGGAATATGGGAAAAAAGCAGCGACAGGGTACTGATTTTAGATGATCAGCTTTGATCACATTGAATGACGGTGCTGGCTCGTAGGGCCGAAGGGCCTACTCCTGTACCTATTTTTCCTATGTTTCTATGTTCTCCCTATGACCGTGCAGGTTTCCTCCAGGTGTCTGGTTTCCTCCCACATCGCAAAGATGTGCGGGTTTGTAGCTTCATCGGCCTATGTAAATTGCTCCTGACATGTAGAGAGTGGGCGAGAAAGCAGGATAACATAGAACTTGTGTGAATAGGTGATCGATGGTCGGCATGGACTCAGTGGGCCAGATGGATTCTGTTTCCATGCTGTATCTCTAAACTAAACATGGTAGGAATTTAAAGACTTATCAGATGCCCCTCATTTAAGGTTAGTTGTGTTGTTTTAAGCTTTACAAAGTGACGTATCCTTCATCTACAAAATTAAAAAAAACCCTCTAAAATGTAATTACAAAATATTAGGTGGGATATTGAATGTTAGGGACATTAAATACTTTTTTTGAGCTCTTATCACTTCTGATCAAGAGATTTTCAGTTCCAGGTGGGATTGCGATCAAGAGGATTAGTTGCAATCAGGAGGATTAGTTTAGAAGGTATCCAACTTTGCATTACAAAATAATTATATGCAGGCCCATTCTTAGTCACGTGTGTGACCAAAATATATGAAAAATTGTGTAATATATCTCTTCTAATTCTGAAAGCATTACAGATATATTGTTTTGTACTCTATATATGATCCATGTTTTTTTCAAAGTTTATCAAGTGAAATATGTTATGCTGACAATTTTTGTTTAGGGTCAAAGGTCAAATATGACGGGTCACGTGTGTGACATCACACTGAGGCATTTTTTTCATAACTTAGTTTTACCTTACAAACACTTGTGAATTTTAAAAAGCTAGAATGTTCATATCTTTAGCAGACATGCACTATAGTTCTGTAGGTAGGAAAATAGCAATTAATAAGATTAATCTCTTACAATAATTTTTAATGTATTACTTTATATGATGCCATTTGATAACGTGTGTGAGATTTGGTTCACTTTCCAATGGCACTTACAAACTGTGAATTTTAAAAAGCTAGAATGTTCAGATCTTTAGCAGACATGCATTATAGTTCTGCAGGTAGGAAAATAGCAATGAATAAGATTAATCTCTTACATTAATTTTTTATATAATGGCTTTATTTTTTTTTGTCTAACTGTAGTCTTGTAGGTCTGTGTCCAAGATGGCTGCCGTGAAGAGAGAGTGGACGCTGGCACGATTTGGTTGCCGCTGCTCTCTCTTCACACTGTGTTTTTGATTTTCTGTTTTTGGATTGAATTCTGTTTTTAATTTGTGTCATTGTGATGTCTTTAATTACTTGTTTTACTCCGATTATATGTTTTTATTCCGATTACTATGTAAGGTGTCCTTGAGATTTTGTATGAAAGGCGCCCATTAAATATAAAATTTATTATTATTATTATTATTTATGTGATGCCATTTGGTAACGTGTGTGACATTTTGGTTCACTTTCCAAGAATGGCCTTACAACTAAAGCTTTTGAATTAAAGTTTTCTAGCTTTGTTATTCTTTACCCATGATATCAGCATCATGACTAACGTTGCTCCATTAAACTCTTACATGCAATCAAAATTTCAGAATTAGAGTTCTCTAGCTTGGTTAATCTTTACCCTTGATATGGTTCAATGGTTCTTTGTTCCATATGCACTGCACAGTGAGATTCTTTTTTGCGTAGCTCACACATGCACAAGTTGCCATTGTCACCATCATGACCCACTTTGCTACGTCAAACTCTTGCATGCAACTAAAGTTTCTGAATTAAAGAAGTTTTCTAGCTTTGTTATTCTTTACCCATGATATCAGCATCACGAACAACATTGCTACATTACCTCATAAGCTGTTCCATAGTGACAGTTAAACTGACACTGCTGATTTGCTTCTGCGTCTCTCTCTGTGTTTGTGTAAAATATGACACCGTCTCCCGAGCAGGAAATAATCTGTTTGTCACTGGTGTGTGGAAGAAATTTTGCACTAAAAATGTTTGCTCGATGACCCGAACGAATAGTTGTAAGAATCTGAAACCAAAATGTTTCTTCAAAATAAAGAAAGGCACAGGTTTCCATTAAGAACAACCCAAAATATATATATTTTACACAATTGCAATAGGGCAGCATTATGAATAATGAATATCCTTGGAGCCAAAAAACAACAAATACAGTGCCCTCCATAATGTTTGGGACAAAGACCCATCATTTATTTTTTTGCCTCTGTACTCCACAATTTGAGATTTGTAATAGAAAAAAAAAATCACATGTGGTTAAAGTAGGTATGTTGCAAAGCCTACCTGAAGCGTCGCTGAAAATCTGTCGCTGCGGGTGTGCGCGATTTTGGCGCCGTTTAGAGGGGGCGGGTTTAAAACGCGATTTTCTCTAGGCTGTTCAAATCGAAGATGTTCAGCCCAGTTAATTATTAACGAAAAATCGCTGAAAGAACCCGTCGCAAAAGCTATTATTAGTTTTAAAGGCCTCGTATAATAGTTATAGTAGTTTAAAAATCAATCTCTAAACCCGCGACCACCAGCAACCGCAGGGTCTCATAAAGCAAATAACAGAAGGTAAGCTGTATATTTTTACATTAAAAAGGGCTTCTAAAGATCCCTTTATACAAAGTTTAATATTGCGAGTAGCTCATTTTCGGCCTATTATATCCCGCAGTATTTTTCTGGGCATTTGGGGTACAAATCTACCGCAATGTGAACGTTCTAAACCAGCGCGTTCACAGGAAACCACTGGAAAGCTGATTTAAATGGGCATTTATTTACAGCAATTGAACACTAAATTCCTTCCATTTGGTCTATAAATTAATGTAAATGAGATTTAAAAATCATGTTTTATTGTGAATTATTTGTGAATATTATTTGGACATTTAGGCTATTTAAAAATGTTAATCATTTATTAAGAAATGGATAGATGTTTAGATCTAGTAATTGAAGTCTGAAATTAGCTACAATTAGGTAACTAACTAATTATATGCTTTAATTTCAGGTCATCCAAGTAAGATTATTTTATATTTGTTTCAGAATGCTTCAATCTATGATAACTGAAAATTTCATTCAGTTCTCTTAATTTTTAAGAAAGTTATGGGCTTTTGACTGTTCACGATCACAGCTTTTTTGTTATGTCCATAGAAAATCAATAGGGAACAAGATGTTCATTTCCCAGTATGAAAATGGCCATAACATTTTAAATACTTCAGATATGAAAGTGAATCAGGTGTCAAATTAAACTTATTTTTATGCTTTATCTGATGGGATAAATTGCAGACTTGATTTTTAAAATCTCAAAATTTTGTAACATTGCTAGTTAAAGTGCACATTGTCAGATTTTAATAAAGGCCATTTTTATACATTTTCATTTCACCACGTAGAAATTACAGCAGTGTTTATACATAGTCCACCCCATTTCAGGGCACCATAATGGTTGGGACACAGCAATGTCATGTAAATGAAAGTAGTCATATATAGTATTTTGTTGCATATCCTTTGCATGTAATGACTGCTTGAAGCCTGCTATTCATGGGCATCACCAGTTGCTGGGTGTCTTCTCTGGTGATGCTCTGCCAGGCCTGTATTGCAGCCATCTTTATCTTATGCTTGTTTTGGAGGCTAAACCCCTTCAGTTTTCTCATCAGCATATAAAAGGCATGCTCAATTGGGTTCAGAGCGGGTGATAGACTTGGCCACTCAAGAATTGATCATTTTTTAGCTTTGAAAAGCTCCTTTGTTGCTTTAGCATAATTTTTGGGATCATTGTCTTACTGTAGAATGAACAGCCGGCCAATGAGTTTTGAGGCATTTGTTTGAACTTGAGCAGATAGGATGTGTCTATACACTTCAGAATTCATTATGCTACTACCATCAGCAGTTGTATCATCATAAGTGATATGTGAGCCAGTACCTTCAGCAGCCATACATGCCCAGGCCATAACACCCCCACCACCGTGTTTCACAGATGAGGTGGTATGCTTAGGATCTTGGGCAGTTCCTTCTCTCCTCCATACTTCGCTCTTGCCATTACTCTGATATGTTAATCTTTGTCTCATCTGTCCACACGAGCTTTTTCCAGAACTGTGGTTGCTCTTTTAAGTACTTCTTGGCAAACTGTAACCTCTTGCAGTGTAGCCTCTGTATTTCTGTTCATGAAGTCTTCTGTGGACAGTGGTCATTGACAAATCCACACCTGAAGAGTGTTTCTGATCTGTCGGACAGGTGTTTGGGGATTTTTCTTTATTATAGAGAGAATTCTTCTGTCATCAGCTGTGGAGGACTTCCTTGGCCTGCCAGTTCCTTTGCGATTAGTAACCTCACCAGTGCTCTCTTTCCTCTTAATGATGTTCCAAACAGTTGATTTTGATAAGCCTAAGGTTTGGCTGTTATCTCTAACAGTTTTATTCTTGTTTCTCAGTCTCATAATGGCTTCTTTGACTTTCATCGCATAACTTTGGTCCTCATGTTGATAAACAGCAATAAAAGTTTTCAAAGGTGATGGATAGACTGGAGGAAAGACTCGGTGCTGAGAGCTCTCTTAGACCTGCATTAATGAGGCAATTAAATGCACCTGAGCAATTACAAACACCTGTGAAGCCATGTGTCCCAAACATTATGGTGCCCTGAAATTGGGGGAAGAGGGGGAGAGGGAGAGAGACTATGTATAAACACTGCTGTAATTTCTACATGGTGAAACCAAAATGCATTAAAATGGCCTTTAATAAAATCTGACAATGTGCACTTTAACCACATGTGATATTTTCTATTACAAATTACAAATTGTGGAGTACTGAGGCAAATAAATAAATGATGGGTCTTTGTCCCAAACATTATGGAGGGCACTGTAAATATCTCCGCATTGGACACAGCTTCCACACGCCTAGTATTTCTTCAACGGGAAGAAACTTAACAATACCTAGTTATAATTTTAATTGGTCACATTGTTTCCTTTGCGATGTAATTCGCAAGTATGTTACCAAACCTCGAGCACCTGAACTATAGGGAGAGGTTGAGCAGGCTAGGACTTCATTCCTTAGAGTGCAGGAGGCTGAGAGCTAATCATGTAGAGGTATATAAAATAATGAGAGGAATAGATAGGGTGAATGCTCAGAGTCTTCTACCCTGGTAGGAGAATCAAGAACTAGAGGACTTAGGTTTAAGCTGAGAAGGGAAAGATTTAATAGGAACCTGTGGGCAACCTTTTCACCTAGAGAGTGCTGGGTATATGAAACGAGCTGCCAAAGGAGGGAGTTGAGGTAGATTCAATAACAACATTGAAAAGGCATTTGAAGACCCATGGATAGGAATGGTTTAAAGAGATGTGGGCCAAGCACGGACAAATAGGACACGCATAGATGGGGCATCTTGGTCAGCATGAGCAGGTTGGGTCAAAGGGCCTGTTGCCGTGATGTACGACAATGAATTCAACTACTGATTTCAAATATCCAGTGGCAAAATAAAGTGGCAACAGGAAAGTAACTTTGGAAATTTTACAAAAGTTCTGCCCACTTGGCAAACTATCCAACTATTTCTGCATGAACTTCAGTGAAATCGGTGTTTGTTAAGATTAATACCACATTTCAGTTATCTTTAATAATGATGCTCACTCTTGGGATTCTGGGGTGTGCGATAATCTTCAGAAGACAAAGGTAATTAAGAGCATCAACTATAATAAAATAGGGCACATCTAAACAGTGTTAAGGAGAGACGGGAAGTAAAATAGGTATTAAAAAAACCTCAAATGGACTGGGATATAAATAAACAGCAAAGTAGCCTGTTCCTGCTCCTATACACCTACATTGTTTCTGTGGAGGTAGAACGTTGCCACCACTATCATTGTAGATCTCGCATCATTTGCAATAGTACACACAAAATGCTGGCGTTACTCAGTGGGTCAGGCAGCATCTCTGGAGAAAGGAATAGGTGACATTTTGGGTCAGGACCCTTCTTCAGACTGAAAGTAGGAGTGGGGTGAGTAAATACATTGGAGGTGAGAAAAGGCCAGAACAAATCAGGGCCAACAATAGATGACCTCAAGAAGGGTGGAGCCCATAATGGTCCATTGTTGGCTGGGGAAGGTGTGATAACAAGAGGATACAAGGATGTGAACAGTGGGACTGGTAGTGGGTCTGGGGTGGGGGAGAGAGGGAATGCAGGAGTTACTTGAAATTAAAGAAATCAACGTTCATACTGCTGGGTTGCAAGTTGCCATGAGGTGCTGTTCCTCCAATTTGCATGTGGCCTCATTTTGATAGCATAATTTGCAGTTATTTTTCAATTATCTTTCCAAGGCATTAACACACAGGTTTATCCCAGCAAATGAAAATTAAATTCACTTAACATTTACTTCTTTTTTTTAAAATTCACTGCAGTTTGATACTTATTTTGCACAAGATTTATACACATATTATAAATTAAATTTACCTTTCTACTATATGGATTAGTTATCACTAGGTTGGTGTCATCAGATCCTGATAGAATATATTCTCCTGTATCATTCCAGCAAATTGTATTTACCTGTTGAAAATGTAGAACAAAAGTATTTAAAAGGCAACTCTTATTTATTTCAGAATTGCAGTTTACCAATCATGTAAACAAATTATCAACTGCTCATCTTGCAAAGGAAAATACTTGTAAGTAATATATGTGCAAAATCTAAAAAGGTTGAAGTGAACAGGTATGTAGAAAAAAAGTCAAAAGTTAATACTAAATAAGGAAACAAGAAAGAAAGGACACAAAAAGCAGTTAATGTTATTTAAAATTGTTTTTTCAGCATGAGCAATTGCTAATGACTAACATTACAATGATAGTACATTTCTTGATGATAAAGTGGCTTTGTAATTAATATATGCAGATTTCCATCAGAAACATAATCTCTCATCTTTATTTTGCTATTTGTTTTCACCTCATCTCTGCTTTGCTCCTTTTATCCTCTTTTCAATTTCACTTTCTAACTTATTTCACTATTCTTTGTGCTTCCTTCTGTTTTTCTCTCTGACTTTCTCTTCTTAATGGGGGGATGTCATAGAGGAATAAGGGAAAAGGGATGATAAAGGACTTCTTGCTTCATAGTTCTCATGTTCTTCAGCCACACATAAGTCCCTACTCGCTCCAAATATGTCCCTTAATATTTTTCCTTCCCCGTACATATTCTACCTATCATCATCGTCATCTCCATCTCATCATCAACTCTTCCCTGTTCACTTCAGTTGTTATCTCTTTTCCTTTCAAATAGTAACTCAACCATTGTATTCTGCTTAATCCAATTACACAAATCTGAAACTTTCATCATGAATACAGTGTGTTGTTCTGGTCACACTTACACTAGAAGACAATGGAGACCAGGAAAATGCCAGGATGATCCCTAATATTGGAGAACGCAGGTAGTTACATAGAGTTGTGTTTTAAATCTTGGAATGGAGGCATTAAAAAGTTTACTTTAGTTTAGAGGTACAGCATGGAAACAGGCCCTTCAGCCCGAGTCCATGCCAACCAGTGATCACCCATTCGTTCTATCCTACACACCAAGACAATTTACCAAAGTCAAGTAACCTACAAACCTGCACTTCTTTGGGATGTGGGAGGAAACCAGAGCACCCAGAGCACCTCAAGTAACAATAAACACTCTGTAACGTTATCACAGTAAATTGTATTCTACAAATCCATTCCTTTTATATCAATAGTGAGAATATCAGGGACAGACTGCAACATGTTGATGCACCATGTAGCAGATTTATCACCACTGACAGAGGGTGGATTTCCAGACCCAATTTTCTTTGATCATTGCTAAAACATACAGGTCCATCACCAATTTTCCAGCATGCTTAGCTCCAGAGCCTTTCTGGATTATCAGTTTTGCTGGACTAACAGAGGTCACGGCCTCAGAGTGGAGTCCAGAAGTCGGCCTCAGAAGTTGGCTATGGGAATGGGCCCCGGCCACAGTTCCAGAGCCCCAGCCACAGGGGTAAATTCTACCGCTGATCGACGTGAAAGTCCCGATAAGATCGAGATCAGCCACCTCATCTGGCCGATTCTGGGGAATTTCAAGTGCGCTCTCGTAATTTTGTCCAGACCACCAGTTGCTGGAAAATCAATGGTGGACCTTTATTTTTTTTAAATTATGTATATATGCATATACTCACACAACCATCATGTACATTCAATTTTGCCTCAAGTTTTAATCTTTGGATAAATTCTCTTCTTCCTGCAATGAGAATAATTATCAAAATGTGCTGTGTAAAACAGGTAGCAAAGTATAGACACCTGTGAGAAAAGTACCATTGATTGCCATAAAGGTGCAAAAAAAAAGGTTTCAGCATTAAACAGTAATTCTCCTAATCTTATATTTTAGCAATAAAAAATAGTATTAAATGATAATTCAGTCATCCAGCAGATCTCACACATTCTAATGCATAAACATTTTGGAAATCTGTCCCAAGACTGCCAAAAACTAGAGGCAATATTGGCTTGAATCAACTTCAAGCTAACAAAAATTGAATTACAATTTAACTAAATATCTACACTACGATTACAATGGAAACCAAAGCATTTCTGATTGGGAAAAAAAGCAGAAAGGAACAACAACCCTTGTAAAACCCCTTCTGTTCATCAATAATAAACAGATTAAATTAAAGAGTTCGAGACACAAGTAACTGCAGATGCAGTAATGTTGAGTACAACGCAAAGTGCTGGAATAACTCAACAGGTCAGTTGGCATCTGGGGAGGGAGTGGACCAGGGACGCTTCGGGTTGGGACCTTTCTTCACATTGAAATATTGCCTCTCTATTCCCTCCCCAGATGCTGCCTGACCCACCAAGTTACTCCAGTACTTTGTAAAACAATGAGTTCTTGGGAGAACAGAATGATTGATTGTGCTCCATTAATCAAGAAAAGTACTTTATTTCAGAAAATGGAAGGAGAGCAAGTAAGAACTATATATGATTCTAAAAATTGTTGTGGCACTAAGTTAATTGCACTACGGAATTCAAAATCTGTTAGATAAATCTAAATTATGTCAAGTTTCACAATTCAATTTGAATCAATTATGTTGAATTATTCATGTGTGCTGGCATATTGTATCACGGTGTGGTATGCCGGCTGCTCGGCAGCAGACAGGAGAGCCCTGCAGAGAGTGATCAAAACTGCCCAGAAAATCATCGGCTGCCCTCTGCCTTCCCTGGAAGACATCTCTAACTCTCGGTGCCTCTGCACAGCCAGGAAAATAATCAAAGATCCCACCCATCCTGGACAATTCCTGTTCAACCTCCTGCTCTCTGGTAGGCGGTACAGGTGCATCAAAAGCCGGACAAGCAGACTCAAAAACAGTATCTTTCCCTGGGCCATCAGAACTCTAAATTCCTCAAATATCCACATGACATGAAGAGATGCTGTCATCCATTCCAATATAAAACAGACCACAGCTAATATTTCTTCTTTATTAATTCTTTTAAAGTATTTATTAAATTTTAAAGTGCAATATTCTCCCAGTGCAATGTTCTACCTAGGTGTGATAAATATAATTTATCTACTATTTCAAGCAGTTAAATACTGTATTGGATGTGTTTTTATCTTGTTTTAACTTGTTTTGGTTGCACTGATCAGGAGTAGCTCTCCTAATTTTGCTGTATTTCTAAGTACAATGACAATAAAGGCTTATTATTATTATTATTATTATTATTATTATTTGCCAAACTAACCAGAGTAAGTTTTTTGAGCTGCCATTCAACTTAGACCATTGTTTCCCATAGTGTTACACTGATGTCAAAGAATGCTTGTTTCCTCTGAAGGCATTCTCTACACTTCTTTCCCCCTCGGATTATCTATGCTTTATAACTGCGAGAGGAAACATGAACAAAATTCAGAGAGATAAAATGCAAATATTATAAAAACATTCATTACTTAGTCATAGAGCTATATAGCACAGAAACCGGCCCTTCAGCCCAATTCATCCTCAACTATCTTCAGTCTGAAGAAGGGTTTTGGCCCAAAACGTCGCCTATTTCCTTCGCTCCATAGATGCTGCTGCACCCGCTGAGTTTCTCCAGCATTTTTGTGTACCTTCATCCTCAACTAAGTTGATTAACCAAGTTAGCCCACTTGCTTGTGGCTGACCTATATCCTTCCAAATGTCCTATCCATGTAACAGTCCAAGTGTCTTTTAAATTAGCTGCTCTCCAGTCTACTGCCATCACACCTATGGCTATTGATGAAAACAGATACCTCTACCAGGGCCTTTAATTTCTTCCCTAGCTTCCCACAATGTCCAAGCACACAGTTGATCAAGTCCTAGAGATCTAGCTACCGTTACGTGTTTTCATGCTTTTAGCACCCCCACCCCCCTTGGCTCGCTCCGAGACATCACAATCAACCTTTTTGAGTTTCCTACCATCCATGTCTTTCTTCACAGTAAATACAGAAGAAAAATATTCATTTTGCACCTTGCCCATCTCTTGTGGCTTAATCTGTATTTAAAGCAACTGTGGACAATATCAGCAATGCGAAAATTATAATTCAGTAGATCTTCAAGTTCCTTAACACCATGACTTATCCAAGCTGACCACGAATTCTTGTGTCAAAACTGGAATGTGTCCAAAGTCTCCATTATAACAGACACTTCTGAAAAAAATCTCTGAATGGATGGTCTTTCTTAATCCCGAGGAATTTAATTCCTTGATGGTCCTATTTGATCTTTAATATTCCATCTACCATAAATTGAGCACTTCCAAATCACACTTTGCCATGGCTTACGGTCCAACGTCTTTGGATCATTTATTATTTCCTGTAATCATCAACTGAACTACTTACAAAAAAAAAAATTTGAACCATAATGAATCTAGGTAAAGAAAAAATAAATATTTTGAAAATAAAACTGGATAGTCTAGGTTTGTTGATTTGAGAAATTTGTCCTGCTTTGTATTGCTAAATCAGGACTACTCAAATTATCAGGCTTGGAGAGACGCTTTCATGTCAGAACAGAATATAATTGTTGCTGAACCTTCATGAATGCAATGCATTAGTGTATGGAGGCTCCCATACAGACTTTATTTGACATAATTTATGCAAAATTCCCCTGCGCACTGGATAATCAAGTATTGCCTCGGTGTCAAAGATTGCCACTCAATTTGGAACACTTCCACAAAGAACTGGGCATCCAATTTTTTCCAGGTACGTGCCTTCATTAAATTTCTACCATCGTTGGTTTAATTTAGTTTAGTTTAGAGATACTGTGCGAAAACAGGCCCTTCGGCTCACCAAGCATGCCGACCAGCGATTCCCATTACACTAACACACACTACATACACACGAGGGACAATTTACAATTTGAACCAATGCCAATTAACTACAAACCTGTACTTCTTTAGACTGTGGGAGGAAACCGGAGCACCAGGAGAAAACTTACGTGGTCACAGGGAGAACGTACAAACTCTATACAGACAGCACCCGTAGTCAGGATTGAACTCGAGTGTCTGGCTCTGTAAGACATCAACTCTACTGCTGCGCCACAATGCCCGCTGATTGTTCCCATACTGCCTCAACCCACATCATCATCTGGGTACCCAAACTACCATCATTAGCTTCAACCTGCCTTATCATTTATCCTATGGGATAAATGATAGTAGGTCCCGAAATGAAAGCGAGGAGCCAGGTGTTTCGGGAGGTACCTTTTATTATGTCCTTCTTGGTATCAGAGAAGTCCGCAAGAGAGGAAGATGGCACCCAAACCCTTGCCTTTTATCCCTCTAGTTAAGGGGCGCCTCTGGACTCAACCATTCCCGTGCCGAGGGGTTTGATAGTTGGGATGGCCCGACCCTTGGGAGCCGCCACAATCCCATTATTTTGCCCCTCTAACACACCCAAGCTGCCACACCGCACATGAACCCCCACCCCAGACACCAGTCATTTTTTCCTGCCACTTGTGGTCACTTGGTGGTGCAGCTGGTAGAGCTGCTGCCTCACAGCGCCAGACACCCTTATAGGATACTGACCTTGGATCCTGTTTGTGTGGAGTTTGCAGGTCCTCTCTGTGACTACTTGGGTTTCATCTGGGTGCTCCGGTTTCCTTGCACATCTCAAAGACGTGCGGGTTCGTAGGTTAATTGGCCTCTGTAAATTGCCCCTAGTGTTTAGGGAGTGGATGCAAAAGTGGGATAACAGAACTAGTGGTGGCCGAAAGGGTTGGTTCCATGCTGCATTTCTCCACCATCCCCATGACCACATCGATTTTCTTCTGACAGCTACCATTCTGATACATCAATTCCCATACTTGTGTAAGTATCTGTATTGCACAGTAATCTCTCGCATTTTGTCTGCTTACTAGCCAATTTTGAATACAATTGGTCGGGAATAACTTAAAAATTGCAATCTCCTCAATACATAAACACTTAAACAGTGTTAATAATATGTTTCTACAATCAAATACCCAGGGTAGGAGAATCAAATTCCCCTATTACTTTACACCCAGAGGAGAAAAAGTCAGAGAAAAACAGAAGGGTGCACAATGAATAATTAAATAAGTTAGGAAGTGATGCTGAAAAGAAGATAAAAGAAGAAGGCAAAGAAGAGGATGGTTGGCATATGGAATGAGCTGCCAGAGGAGGTAGTTGACACAGGTACTATAACAGCACTTAAAAGGAACATGGTTAGGATAGGCTTAGTGGGATTTGGGCCATCTTGGACAGCATGGTTGAGTTGGGCCAAAGGGCCTGTTTCCGTGCTGTATGATTATGACTCTAAATAACTTGTTCTCTCAGTGGAAGGTACTGATGTTACAAGAATTATTATGCAGTCGAGGCCTTTGACAGAAACCAGATACAAATATTTTTCAGGCAGATTTATTTTTTTACCTTAACATTAAAATGTGACGGTAGTTTGTTTGAATGCAGTACTGAGCATATCCAATCTCAGCAAGATGCCATTACTTTAGTACTTCAACTCAATTCAACAAAGACTGATATACCATTTCCTTTCATAATAGTTTGCTTAAGCTACTTTTTGCTTGCTGCATCTCATGATCCAGTACTCAAGATCTCACTGAACACCAACATTTACTAGTTTCTTATAGTTTAAAAAATCATGTTTCCTTTTCTTCCTATCAAAGTGCTTAACGTCAATTAAACACCTTTGCCACATCCAAGTCCATCTACCCCATCTGCCCATATGCTACAGTATCTGTCTATACCCAATTACTGGCCTTATCCTGGCAGCTCACTTTCCTACCTAGCAATGTATCATCAGCAGACTTGGTTACATAACTGAAAAAGCTGGAAATACACAGCAGGTCAGACAGCATCTGTAGAGAGAGAAACAGAATTCATGTTTCAGAGCAATGATCTTTCATCTCTCAAACAACCCCATCACTTGCCTAACCACGCACCCAGCAAAATCAGCCCATTTCTCAACACTCACTCCATTCTACCCCCAACAAAGTCTCCACATTGACCTGAAATGTCAGCTTTGTACTTCTCTCCATTGATGTTACTTGGCCCATTGAGCAATACCAGCATTATGTTTTTATTTCATATTTCCACCAACTCCATTATTTTTCATTTTGATTACATTGCATTCTGACTGCAAATTGGATTATTATTACTCCCATTTTAACAGGGAGGTAAGTATTTATTCTATTAAATGAAGTCTATTGACTGGTGCTAGGAGACATCACCAACATTTTATGCTGGTGTTTTTCATACTTTGACTTGAGCATCTAAAGTGATCTAAACCAAGAGGGAGTTGTGGATTGGAGCAAAGTGGTGATGAGGAATGGTTAAACACCATTATTTTTCCAATGGAAGATCACCCTGTGTTGGTAACCTTCCATTGGATTATACTGGTAGACAGAGTCAATGTGGAAAGGGAGTTTCCAGTAATGGGAGAGTCTATGACCAGAGGGCACAGCTTCCGAGTAATAGAATATACCTTCTAAATGGAAATGAGGAAGAATTTATTTACCAGATGGTGATGAATCTGTGGAATTCATTGTCACAGACAGCTGTGGAGGCCAAGACATTTGGGTATTTTTAAAGCAGAGATTCATAGGTTTGTGATTAGGAAGGGCATTAAAGGTTATGGAGAGAAGGGGGTTGAGAGGGAGAAATAGACTTGCCATGATTGAATGGCAGAGTAGGGCTGAATGGCCTAATTCTGCTCCTATGTCTTATGGTCTTACCTTATATTCAACTGGAAAGCAAAGACATGAGCTCCATCCCCAAAATTGAACAATATCACTGGCCTTCCTTCCAGTCATACCCCACTTGCAGGAATCAAAACCAATTCCTTCCATTTGCACCACACATGCAGGGATCAAAACTAACTTGCCATATGCTGCAGTTGCTTTTATTTGCCACTCAACCTGCAGCTAGGCAGAATATTTGTCTAACTTGCTCATTCTTTTGAGAACCAGTGTTGCTACCTCCCACAATCCATAGTCACTGGGAGTGTTCAAACCAGGCATCATAGCAAAATGCTGAGGGTAATGTGAACTAAAATCTCAGCAGATGAAAGCTGAGAGAAAATACAGCTCATGTTCCAAGTCAATGATCATTCATCAGGGTTGAAAACAGAAAACTTACAAGAGGAAAGAGGATTTGTAAAAATAGAGTTGGAAGAAGAGGCATAATGAAGGCAGAGAGAGATAGATAACTCAAAAAGAAAACTAGTAACCAACTAAAATCAGAGAGAATTAAGGAAACACAAAAGCAAACAAGTGAAGGGGGTAGAGAGCAATTTTGACACACTTAGAATAGTTTTTTTTGCTGGGTTTGCCTTGCACGCTGAAATATTAGAATAACCCACTGGATCACTAACATCTAGCCAAATTATTACCAGGCGACATTAAACTACAGTTCACTCATTTCAAATAATTGCCAACTATAAATAATGTAAATAAACTGCATGTAATTATCAACTAAACTCTCCAACAGAAAGCATTGATAGCACCAAAGAGAATTTTAAAAATACAAGATACAAAGATAAAATTAGTTTGTCCAATACAATGATGTATTCATTTTGTAAAGTAAAAATAATAAATGAAAGTTGTTAATGATGTTGGTAAATGCTAAAATGCTAGAAACAGTGTGAGGTCTAACAATCTTTCATTATATCAGGTATATATTTGTAAACAGTTGTTTGCATTAGTCTATCTGCTTGCTCATTTCTTGTCAAAACACTTGTGCCTATATTTAACCATAAAATATACTGACACGGCATTGCTAAATTTAGATGATACTCTTCAGCATCATTTTGTATTGCATTACAAAATCTAGTTGCAGCAATGATATTATAATGATTACTTTAAAAACAAAGTGCCCTTCCTCTTTTTTCTCAAAATATGATTTTTAAAAGGCACATTTCAAAACCTGCCCATTGCAATTATAGGGGTTAATGTGCACCAGAGGTTTTGCACTGCATTTCCATCCATGTAAGAAATGTTATAATGATTGCAATCTCCACACGTTATGCCTGTCAATATCTTGAAACAGAAGATGGACAGCTTACAACCCAGCGGTATGAATGTTGATTTATCTAATTTCAAGTAACTCCTGCATCTCCCCCTTCCCCCACCCTAGTTGTCTTATCAGCTCCACAGTTTGTGTCCTTGTATCCATCTATTTATCACATCTTCCCCAGTCAAAAATGGGCCATTATGAGCTCCACCCTTTCTGAGGTCATCTGTTGCCGGCCTTGATTTATTCTGACCTTTTCTCGCCTCCATCTTATCCCCCTCTCCCCCCACCACATGTTTTCAGTCCGGAGAAGAGTTCCGACCAGAAAAACATCATCTATCCATTTTCTCCAGAGATGCTACTTGACCCACTGAGTTACTTCCGCATTTTGTGTCTATCTTTGGTATAAATCAGCATCTGTAGTTCCTTCCTACACACAATATCTTGAAACACATCAGCCAAGCTGGTCAGAAAACAGAGTCAAATTCAGTCCACTATCGGAAAAAAACAGAAAGGGGTACTGATTTTGGATGATGAGCCATGATCATATTGAATGGCAGAGCTGGCTCGAAGGACCAAATGGCCTACTCCTGCATCTAATTTCTATGTTTTCTATCTAGACCATATTATCAGTACAAACTCTTGTTATTTTCTCTCTTTCATTTGCAATAAATGCAAATATATTGTTTAAGTTTCTGCTTTATAATTTTGACATCAATATTCATCATTTGGAATTTGCTTAGAAAAAAAGAACATCATTGGGCAATTGTGGACTTGCCAATCACCCCTAAAAGCACACAAATTAAAGATTTGTTTCTCAAGTACAGTATTACTCTGATAGCCCATCACTGCTGTCAAACCAATCACTAACTGCACCATTTTCAGCTATATCCGGAAAGCTGATTACAGCCTTATGCAGCTTCCTCTTATTGAGAAAACTTTGCAGTAAACCTGTTGCAATAAAAGGTTGCATATAATCTCAAGGTAGTGTGTGATACTGAAACTGGGAAAGAAAATTGCATCCAATAAGGTTCCATGTTACAGAGAGTAGATTTAATGATCAGGTAAAAGTAGAGGCAGATATAAGGCTGGAAATAACAAAAGAGGTACAGCAGAATTCTGAGTAAATAGTTATAAAGCTAGTAACCATGGAGGTCCAAACAGACTTAAGTTTTCATAACACAGATTCATTAAAAATGTTATAGTTGAGTACGAAGAAATATCTAAAGGAATCATCTGTGTTTAGAGGATTAGAATACAAGGAGGGGCCAGGTTATAGTATGTTTTATATCACGCCTGGAATACTATATTTAGAATGTGCACTACCTCCAAGGGAAAATAAATAGTCCTGCAGATACATTTATTCTGAAATTTGAGAAATTCTACAAATTGGGTTGCATTTCATGAAACCTTGATGACGGAGAAGTGAAAGTTTATTTTTAGGTATGACGGGAAATTGATGGGATTATTAGAGAGAAGCTTTTCACTGGTTGATAAGTTCTAGACCAGAAGGCTTGAGCCTTGAAATTGCTGTACCAAATTTTTATGATGTTAAGACAGCATTTTGGGTCCTCATATTTTGTTTGCAGTCCTGTAAAATTTCTGATCTTAAATTATGAGATGCCTAAAAGAGCATTGTCAGACTACTCCGTGTAACACTGCACTGTATCAGTTTCAGGTGCTGTATTCTATTGATTTTAGGATCCGAAATATCACCTATCCATGTTCTCCAGCGATGCAGCTTGACCCACTGAGATGTTCCAGCACTTTGTGTCTTCTTCCATTTAAGATTCTGTCTTTTGGGTGCAAGAATTATTGTAGTCTCACAGCTCCAAAGAGCCAGGTTTGACCCCATATTTTTTACGGCAGAGGTTGAAAGATTCTTGATTAGTACGGGTGTCAGGAGTTATGGGGAGAAGGCAGGAGAATGGAGTTGAGAGGGAAAGATAGATCAGCCATGATTGGATGGTAGCGTAGACTTGATGGGCCAGAATGGCCTAATTCTGCTCCTATAACTTATGAGTTTATGAACTGGAATTGAGTGGAGTTTGCATATTTGATGCCAGTTTTCTTGAATATCCCAAAGTTGCGCCTGTAGGTCAATTGGTTGTTGTAAATCAAGTGGTGTGGGTAGACACAAAATGCTGGCGTAATTCAGCGGGTGAGGCAGTATCTCTGGAGAGAAGGAATGGTTGACGTTTCAGTTCAAGACCCTTCTTCAGGCTGATGTCAGGGGAGGGGGCGGAAAGCAGAAAGGGGTGGACATGGGAAGATGCGGCCAGTAGTGGGATCCCGTTGGAAGAGGCAAAAATGTTGGAGGATTATTTGCTGTATGCGATGGCTGATGGGGTGGAAGGTGAGGACCAGGGGGACTCTTTCCTTGTTACGAATGAGGGGAGGGGGAACAAGAGCGGAGCTGCGGGATATCGAGGAGGCCCTAGTGAGAGGCTCATCTATAATGGAAATGGGGAACCTTAGTTTCCTAAAGAATTAGGAAATCTCCGATGCCCTGGTATGGAAAACCTCATCCTGAGCGCAGATACGGCGTAGACGGAGGAATTGGGAGTAGGGGATAGAGTCTTTACAGGAAGCAGGGTGGGAAAATGTGTTGTCAAGATAGCTATGGGAGTCAATAGGTTTATATTAGGTTCGGTCAATAGTCTGTTTCCTGTGATGGAGACGGTGAAATCTAGAAACGGTAGGGAGATGTCCAAGTGAATTTGAGTGCATGATGGAAATTAGTGGTGAGGTTGATGAAGTCAGTGAGTTGTGCATGGGTGCAGGAGGTAGCACCAATGCAGTCGTCAATGTGGCGGAGGTAGATTTCAGGGGCAGGGCCAGTGTATGCCTTGAACAGGGATTGTTCGACGTGCCCTACAAAGAGGCAGGCCCCATGCGAGTGCCCATAGCTACACATTGAATTTGGAGGCAGTGGCAGAAGTCAAAGGAGAAGTTGTTGAGGGCAAGGAGGAGGAGAATATTGGTACTTTCCCCCTCGACTCCATCCAAGGACCCCCATTTTTTATTTTTTTATTTCCTACACATATGGTGTCGGTAGTTGGCAAAAAAACGAAATTTGATGACCATGTCAGCGAAAATCATTTTCAGGGCTACAAAGAGAAAGGGAATGGGAAATAGGAATAACAGGATTACGCTAACAGGAAACCAGCATGGACCCGCTGGCCTCCTTCTGTGCCATGATTGTATGTGTCAGGAAGCGGCCGTTCCAGGTGGCCCAGCCGCTGAGAGGACTCTCCCGACGCCGGGGCAACACCACCCGGTGAGAACAGCCAGGAAGATCGGGCCTCCGTAGAGGCAATAGCGGTGGCCTCAATAGGCCTGACTTTGGGTGAACTGGGGATGGGGACTGGACATTGTGCCTTCCCCCACTGTGGTAACCATTGTGGGGGGATGATTTTTTTGTGTGTAGGTGAACGTGTTGGTCTGTGTCCAAGATGGCTGTAGGAAGGGAGAGTGGACGCTGGCGCGCTTTAGCTGCCGCTGCTCTCTCTTCACATTGTGTTTTTGATTTTTTGTCTTTGGATTGAATTCTGTTTTTAATTTGTGTTTTGGTGATGTCTTTATTGTTTATTTTATTCCGATTATATGTTTTATTATTCTTGTTAATCTCTGTAAGGTATCCTTGAGATTTTTGAAAGGCGCCCAAAAATAAAATTTATTATTATTATGTGTGAGTATGTGCTTCAACACTCAAAGCTGGATTTCCATTTGTTCCTAAATATGAAAGGCTAGTGTCTAAACCATGATGCTACTAAGTGTTCTAAGTCCCTGAAGGGATGGAACAACCATTTGACAGATTAGTTGAGAACTTGAGAATGCTCAACAGTTCTCATATTTTTGTGCAGTTTGTCCCAAACTGAATCGGACAATGAATTTAGAAATGGCAATGTTAAAGTAAGTTGGATAAAATAATGTAGGTGGACAGCTTATTTTAAACGGAGTACAAAATGCACATCGGGAGAAAAATGTTTGAGACATGCATTCTAATGCTGTTGAAATGTGTAGAACAAACAGACCCTATGCAATCAAACACCATATTTAATCTATCCATAAAATAATGACACATTATGGTTGGATAACAAAGGATTTAAAGAAGCTGCTTAAAAAGCAAAGTAAAAATGGAAAGAAATTTCTGAGCTCAGGACCCGAGCAGCTGAACACAGTTCAAAAGGTAGAGGAATTAAAATCAAAGAAGCTGACAGTAGTCACAATTGACATAATGGATGAATCTTGGCGGCTGTTGGAGTGAAAGCTGTTACAGAGCAAGTGACCAACAGATCATAGCAGATTCACTCCGTAACATTTGCAACCACTGCAAATTCATGAAGAAAGCTTAACACTGAACAATATCCAAAATATTGTAAATATTTAAAGTTTGGTTTAGAGAGAAAGAGATTAAGTCTGATTAAATCAATTCTTAGCCACAGAACGGTTTATTGAATATGAGACATAACGTAAAGGCATTAATGTGAATGGATGGAAGTTTGTAAAATGCATGGACATTCGCTTACTTAAAAGCTCAAAGATGAATTTTAACCAATTAAAAATTACAAACTATGTAGGATTGCAAAAACAGTTCAATACATACAAACTTGCAAGCGAAGTACCCCATCTGTTATTATATATCTTTCAAATCATCAGAGGTTATCAAACAAGGACCACAAGGCCATGGTGATTCATGCAGAACAAAATGGAGATCATGGTATGTCGTGGAGACCAATTCTTTCTACTGACAACTAGAACCCAAAATAAAAGCGGCAACTTTTGGCTTCAATGCACACTGCATTTCATTCCTTCATTAGATTCCATTTTAGTTCCTATGAGATACTGGCCTATATATGGGAAATTATTATTGTAGTTCACATAAACAAATAGCATTAGGAAATCCATGCAACTTTAAATTTAAACACCTTTTTCCAACAATTGAATTCTTGTAATATTATAGGAGGAACTTGGAGTTCAATGTAGTGATGATAAATATGAGGAAAATGGTGTTTGAAATGCAGTATAGTTTACAATACAATAATACTTTAGTAGCCAAGTATGTTTTGCAACATACGAGGAATTTCATTTCCAAGTCAGTCGTACAAATAAAAAGCAATAGAACACACAAAATACATTTTAACATAAACATCCACCACAGTGACTCCTCCACATTCCTCACTGTGATGGAAGACGAAATAAAGTTCAATCTCTTCCCTTCTTTGTCCTCCAGCAGTCGGGGGCCTCGAGCCTTCCGTTGACGGGAAGATCTTACTCCCGTAGCCGGCGGCGGGCCTTCCTCGTCGGGGCGTTCAAGCTCCTGCATGGGGGTGAATCTCAGCTCCCCCACGCCGACAATTTGACCTCGGGTCGGGGCTTGTCGAATGCCGTGTGGCTTCCAGAGCTTCCCGACTCAGTCTCTCCCGAGACTGCGAGCCCTTGATCGCGGTTGGAGTGTCGATCCCAGGCAAGGGATCGGCTCCGATGTTAAGTCCATGCCCTGCGATGGGGCTCAAAGTTAGTCCCGAGCGAGGCCTTCAGCTCCTTGATGTTAGGCCGCAGAGCGACCGGAGTTATGACCCGGAAAACAATCGCATCTCCGGCAAGGTAAGAGATTGAAAAAAAGTTTCCCCCGACACCCCACATAAAACAAACCAGAGAACATTTACACAAACTTTTAAAACACACTAAAAATAACAAAAAACAGACAGACTGTTGGCGAGGCTGCCAATCGTACGGGTTAGTAAGCACATGAACGCCTAGATGAGTACTAGGGGATTGTGAAATAATAAAAAAATGACTTGGGACATCACAAATGGAGTTGGAAAAGTAGTTAACAAAGGTGAGAGAGCAGAGGGATTAAGAAGCCAACATTTAGTTAAGTAGTTAGTTAAGTCTCCGTGTTACTCAGCATTTAGTTAAGTCTCCATGTTACTCAGCATCATCCTGTTGCCTTGGTGTTCAGCATCCTAATTTGACCTGCAAAAACATCTCAGTTCCAAAGTTTCCATCCTCGTTAATAAATCTCTCCTGATAACCAGCCCGATCCTCAAGCTACTCCTAAAACTTTTGAAATCTAAGCGCTCTTCAAGTTTAGACATATGGACATTGTGAGGTGACATTCTTTCATCCATTAGAAATTCAATCTGGTACCACCCATTTTACAGGCATTAATCCTGCAAAATTCAATTCCACCCAAGAGAGAACGTATCCAAAATCACCCCATATGCAAAATGTAGAACTTGGAACCTTATGTGCTGCTTTTCTTGATGTTTTCATGTACAGTAAAGGATATAATGCTGACATCCAGAGATTTGAGTAGGCAGCTTCAGGACTCATAGCGGGCTGCTCAAACATCTTCCAAACCCCAGAGTTTGAGTAAACTCGCAGAGGAAACTGTTAGAGTAAACTAACAGTGGCACAAGATGGTAAAACTGCTGCTTCACAGAGACCCGGGTTTGATCCTGGCCTCGGGTGCTGACTGTGTGTGTGGAGTTTGCACATTCTCCCTGTGACTGTGTGGGTTTCCTGCAGGTGCTCCAGTTTCCTCCCATGTCCTAAAGATGTGCAGGTTTGTAGGTTAATTGGCCTCTGTAAATCGCTCGACAGCAACACCACTGTGCCACCGAGCAACTGGAGCAAAAGGGAACAGAAAGAAAGTGGCTACTCTACCAATTGTCCCCAATCACCATACACATCCTAAACACCCAGATATATGGAGGAGGGATGCCTTGTCTGTACCTTATAATGGACTCCTTGACGGAGAGTGCAAAACAAGTGATCCTCTCCATACTAAAACCCTTACCCCCAACACAAAACATCGATAATAAGGCAGGGAAAACTCTAACATCACCAAACACCTCAAACCCTGCACAGCAGGTCCAACAGCACTCATCATAAACACACAATCAAATGTCCTCTTTAATTATTTAACCAAACTTTAAAAATGCAGGAAATACTCTGTATGTCAGGTGGCATCTTTGGCGAGAGAAAGAGAGTTAACATTTCAGGTCAATTACTCTTCATCAAAATGAGAAAGGTGAATGGGGGCAGATGGAGAGAGAAACTCCACCTGCCCTTATTCTGCCAACTCAGTTTAAATAATCTCTCTTCACAGATGTTAGCTGTTCTTTGGTATCTCCAGCATTTTTATTTGTTTGCCATCTCTATATCTCAGTTACCAGCATAGTCTTTTTGTTTCTTGCTCCTCCATCTCACTGCCATCCTTCTATAACTAAATCACTCCAGAGGTATTATGCCATCTCGACAATCTTGGTCTCAAACTCTACCACTGATATTTTTTCACTCTTCCAACCCTCACCTCACTGCAACTTAAAGCAATTTGCTTTATATGCTTCCAATTCTGATGAAAGGTTCTGATCACAAATGGTACCTCACCTGATAAGTACTCCTAGCATTTTCTACTTTTATTTTACTTTTCCAGTATTTCCATTTGATTTGCTTTCAAACACATAATATTTGTTAGGAAAATGTTGCACTTCCTCACTTAAAGAATTCAGACCACAGAAAATACTCTTTCCTGCTAGAATCTCCATTTTACAGGTGTGCAAATCACTGCAAAGTATCTTTTACGGGCACAACATTTATTTCTGCATGGTCCATTCTTGGCGATTGACCTGGGGGAGATTAGAGCAGCTACTTGCTGTCAGGCTTTTCGTAAGATAGCCACAGCAGGTCTCCTGGTTCCTCTGAGAAATACGATCTTCCTCCTGGCATACATCTCATTGTCCAGGAATTGCATGTTCCTTTCAGTGAATACAGGAGATGTGTCTCTCATCCTCTCCCCTGCAGTCTCCAGGTCCTCCACTGCAGGCAAAACGTGTGCTGCAGCTGCTTCCCTTTTCATGTGCTTCCGAAGAAGGGTCTCAACCCAAAACGTCACCCATCCTTTTTCTTCAGAGATGCTGCCTGATCCGCTGAGTTACTCCAGGACTTTGCGTCTATCCAAGCTTTTATATTCATAATTTATAATTTGACCCTCGTGAATCCATGGATAAATCTTAGAATAAAGGGGAGGTCATTTAAGACTGAGGTGAGAAAAAACATTTTCACCCAGAGTTGTGAATTTATGGAATTCCCTGCCACAGAGGGCAGTGGAGGCCAAGTCACTGGATGGATTTAAGAGAGAGTTAGATAGAGCTCTAGGGGCTAGTGGAGTCAAAGGATATGGGGAGAAGGCAGGCACGGGTTATTGATAGGGGACGATCAGCCATGATCACAATGAATGGCGGCTGGCTCAAAGGGCCGAATGGCCTCCTCCTGCGCCTATTTTCTATGTTTCTAAATCTGACACATCTATCTAGCATTCCATTCAAGTGCGATGCACAAGTTCATTTTCACAAAATTCCAAATCATTTATCTTTATAGGATGTGTAAAATTACTTCTGGAAGTCCACACAAATAACATCCATGAACAATCCATTGTCAATTATTTTGTCACCTCTTTACAATGTTTAATTCAGTTCCTCTATCATATATACAAACTGGCTTTCTGATCAGCTTTTCACTGTACCTCAGGATACGTAACAATAAACAAAACTCAACTCAGTGGAATTAAAATCAATGTCCTTTGTCATTCTATCTCACAAAGGGTGTTAGACCTAGATTTCCCTCTCATTTTTTAAAATAATGGAATGACATCCCAAATTTCCCCAACCCAAGGTGAACTTTTGGAGAAGTAGGGTTATAGTAAATTGGCGCAGAAGGAGATACAAAGACATTCAAGTGTTTGTGGTGGCAGTGTTTAGGATCAGATCTGTGAACATTTAAAAGACTAAACACAAATAAATCAGAGTTGGAAGGAGGGTCAGACAAAGGGAGACATGTCTTGTTAGGGAAGGTCACAAATAGATGAACTGGTGATAGGAGAGATTGCCAAGCAAGATTTAATGTGGAATAGAACAAGAATTTAAAATGAGCTGAAATTAGCAGATCAAGTATATCAGTGAATCAGTCCGGAAAGCTTTATTACAGTCAAGTTTAGAAGCAAAAAGGTACAAATTGGGCTCTCAATAGTAAGTGGGTCGAGGCAGATGCGGAGATTGTTGACCTTATAAAGATGAAAGCAGCAATGGAAACTCAACTCATTCCATGGGATTGGCCTCCATTTGAAGCTAAAAAAAACAACAATCTTGGCCTTTAATGAAATGTTATGCTTATAATACACATTTAACATGGTAAAATGTGCAAAAGCTTGTCATGGGAGTGCTTTCAAACAAAATGTTATATTTAACTAAATAAAGTAGTCATTGGGATAAATGGTTCAATGGTCAAATAGTCAATACGGTAACTTTTAAGCAGTGTTTTTAAAAGATTGATAAAAAATAAGTTTTGATGAAATTCCAAACCTCAGGGCCTAGAAAGCTGAAGACTTGGTCATGATTGAGAGTGCGGTGGGTATACATGGAATGAGCTGCCAGAGGAGGCAGGTACATTAACATTACTAGTAAGACATTTGGTAGGAAAGATTCAAGCTAGACTCAAATTCCTTTGCCTGCCAAAACCTTCAGAGATTCATTCAATCGCAAAAGAGATTGCCAGGCACGGGGAAATGATTCTTGGATGGCGTATCTCGATCGGCACGGCCAAGTTAAGCCAAAGGGCCTGTTTCTGTGCTGTATGTCTCTATAACACTATGACTATGACCGGCTGAATAATTAAAAGTAGACAAAAATGCTGGAGAAACTCAGCGGGTGAGGCAGCATCTATGGAGCGAAGGAATAGGTGACGTTTCGGGTCAAGGCCCTTCTTCAGACTGATGTGGAGGCGGGGGGGGGAAGGGGGCGTGAAGAAGAAAGGAAGAGGCGGAGACAGTGGGCTGTGGGAGAGCTAGGAAGGGGAGGGGAAGGAGGGAGAAAGCAAGGACTACCTGAAATTGGAGAAGTCAGTGTTCATACAATACAATACAATACAATACAATTCAATTTATTGTCATTTGGACCCCTTGAGGTCCAAACGAAATGTCGTTTCTGCAGCCATACATTACAAACAAATAGACCCAAGACACAACATAATTTACATAAACATCCATCACATTGCTGTGATGGAAGGCCAAAAAAACTTCTCTCTCCACTGCACTCTCCCCCCCGATGTCAGAGTCAAAGTCAAAGCCCCCGGCGGGCGATGGCGATTGTCCCGCAGCCATTAAAGCCACGCCGGGTGATGCAAGGTCGCACACCAGGTTCTAGATGTTAGAGCCCCCGGCGCGCGCTCGCAGTCCCGCGGCCATTCCAAGCCGCGCGGGGCGGTGCTGTAAGGCCCCGCTCCAGGAGCTCTTCAACCCCGCAACTCGGGCGGGAGAAGTCGCCGTTGCGGAAGCCCCGAAAAGCGGTCTCCCTCCAGGGACCCGCGGGCTCCCGGTGCCGCCCGCCAGACCCGCAGTTGCAGCCACCGAATCTCCGGGGGTCGGGCCGCAGCAGGGTCCACCACAGCTCCACCCGCTCTGGACTCGGCCAGCTCCGCGACGGTGAGGTGAGTAGTCGGCACCACAGCCCCCGGTCTTCCTGTTGGAGGCCGCTCCTCGTTGCAGCCCCAACGACAACGGAGACCCGACAAAGAAAAGGTCGGGTCTCCCGTGCAGGGAGAGATTTAAAAGTTACCCCCTCCCCCCCACACCACCCCCACCCCCCCACACACATACCCCAACAAAAAATAACAAAAACTACATAAAAACAAAGACATAAAATAATAAAAACGCAGACGGACTGCAGGGGCCGCTGCTGACGAGAGTCGCGCCGCCCACCGATGGGGTAAACAATGTTCATACCACTGGGGTGTAAACTGGGCTGAATAATTAAAATAGGGCATGAATAAAATTCATAATTAAAGAAATACGAAGATCTTGGAGGGTTGTAGGCCTGAAGATTAAAGAGATGGGGGATGGTAGGCCATGTCACAGCTCAAATTACAAAACTAGGTAATACATTTTCACATTGATGCAGGGTAAACAGATAAGCAATATTGATCCGCAAGACAAGGGTGATTGATGAACTGTGTGCAACATGAATTGGGATACAGATAGTTCTGGATAAGCTCAAGGCAATGAGGGTGGATGGATGTTCTAGAAAGATTTGCAATTGCCAAGTCTAAACATTGCAAAGGCATGGAGAGTTTCAGCATTAGGTAAGTAATGTGAAGCAATGAAATGCAGGAGGAAGGTGCCAGGTTTCATCTGGCAGCAGGTTTCATCAGGCATTCAAAGAATTCATAACAAGAGGAGTTGAGTATAGGAGCAAAGAGGTCCTTCTGCAGTTATACAGGGCCCTAGTGAGACCACACTTGGAGTAATGCGTTTTGGTCTCCAAATTTGAGGAAGGACATTCTTGCTATTGAGGGAGTGCCGCGCTGGTTCACAAGGTTAATTCCCGGGGTGGCGGGACTGTCATATGCTGAGAGAATGGAGCGGCTGGGTTTGTACACTCTGGAATTTAGAAGGTAGACAAAAATGCTGGTGAGGCAGCATCTATGGAGCGAAGGAAGGTGACGTTTTGGGTCGAGACACTCTTCAGACTGAATTTAGAAGGATGAGAGGGGATTTTATTGAAACATAAGATTATTAAGGGTGCTAGAGGCAGGAAACATGTTCCCGATGTTTGGGGAGTCCAGAACCAGGAGATGAGGAAATGGAAATGGAGATGAGGAAACACTTTATCACTCAGAGAGTTGTGAGTCTGTGGAATTCTCTGCCTCAGATGGCGTTGGAGGCCGGTTCTCTGGATACTTTCAAGAGAGCTAGATAGGGCTCTTAAAGATAGCGGAGTCAGGGGATATGGGGAGAAGGCAGGAACGGGGTACTGATTGTAGATGATCAGCTTTGATCACATTGAATGGCGGTGCTGGCTCGAAGGGCCGAATGGCCTACTCCTGCATCTATTGTCTATTATCTATAATTGTTTTGGTGCTTCTAGTTCTAATTCTCTCCTGCTCACAGAATCTATAAATTCCCTAGTTATTAAGCTACTATTGAAGCATTTACTTTGGATGAGCACCAGCTAAACACCTTAAAAACCAATACAGTGTTCCTTAACCCCTCCAGAAACTCCATATCTTTACCATTATACCCGTTCTTCCCACTGGCCACTATCTTGAGGCAGAGTGTTGGAATCTCTGAATATTAATTAACCTCAAGATGAACTTTCACAGCCTTCACCGAATGATCAAATTAGCACTTTTTTCACTACGCTTCCTCTGTATTTTAACTTGTTTTCTTATGTCATTGCAACACAAGTACAATTCTCCCATTTGGTTCAGCAGCTATCAATTATAATGTACAATCCACATAGTGATTCATTATTATAATGTGGACAATTATGAAATTGAATTTTTGACAAGTTCAGGATAAATAAATACAATGAATGTACATGACATGTAACCTGTGTAAAAGGATGTACAAAACTTTGTGATTTGACCAATTTAGTTGCCTAAATAGCAACTAAAATTTGCAAATAACAAAAGAATCCTTGCTAATTGCAAGTTGAACTTCATATAAAATACTACAGAGAATATGAAAATAAAGCTATATTTCGTTAAAAATAAACTCAACACAGAATACAAAAGTGCGGGGATTCACAAGAGCTTGGAATGATCGAAAGGTCAGATCCATTACCTGGTGGTTTGGAGAAAGGGTGCCTCAACCAAATAAAAACCCTTAAATCTAGATTATTTTTAAAATATATATTTCTCAATATAAATATCCACGGTTGACCCCCTAAAATATTTCCCTCAAAATGCTCTATTTCATAAACGCTGTCATCCGTCTATTATTACGTCAATGGTTCAGCAACAGTCCTTGGTGGAGTGTATTAAATCGAATTGTTTTATTTTCTCCAGCTTGTATTGACAATTTGAACAAAATACAAATGGTGAGGAAAGTTGAAAAATATAATTCATGGAACTACCACAGCAAGGTATCGGAGAAAAATAAGCATTTCTCGTCAATAAATGTTATGTATATCCTGCTAACAATTATTATGTTTGCATTCTTACTTAACGAACCGTCCTATCTTATGCTTTATTTAAATAGAACAAGGTGCAGGGGACGTTTTGGGGGGGACATAGTCCGGGGATTATCAGTACCACAAGGAGTTTAAAAAAAAAGAAGTATTTCATTAGATATAAATAGACTTATTGAGAATATTTCCACCTCCAAAAATATTAGACATAATTAAGGTTGATAAATAAAGGTTGCACGACGCAGTGGCTAAGCTCGACCAAGGCTGACTGACGAGAGAAGGAGGGGGAGGGGGAGGGGGGAGGGGGGAGGGGGGGGGAGAGTTGGAGCTCAGCCACTCACTCGCCTGTCGGCCACTTCTTACCTAAATAGGACAAGCGAATTAGCCGGGGATCCTCCAGCCCCAGCGAGCGTTTCCTCACATCCCACACCAGGTTGGTGGGACGTGACATCCTGCCTCTCCTCCACTTATCAACCGCTCGCAGCCACCGACATTGTCCGCTCGACCGGCCACCAGCGTACGAGTTCCCAGGGCACAACAAAACCAGTCGCTACCCAACTGACGGCGAATCTATATATTTTTTCACGTTGTTATTTTCATGATAACGATCGCCGTCATGTCAGCTTGAAGCGAGTGGCTGGCCGGCCGGCCGCCTGTCAGCGGGATAGGCCTGTCAACCTGCAAACATCGCGAGGTCTGCTTCAAACAAGGCGGGTCCTGCCGTGCCCTTCACTCTGATTTGGTCGACACAAGTGATTGACGTGGTGCACAGCCAATCGGCGCCGGAGGGGCGGGCGCGGCAGAGCTCGAGGGACAGGTGGTTAGTGACAGGTTGACCCTGGTCCCGCCCACTGCCCACATGCTCGCACGCTATTTGATGTACCTCCTCACAACGCTGGTCAACAACGATGATTGACGTATCGCACAGCCAATGGACATAGTAGGGGAGGGCGCGGGAGGGAGGTGTAGGGCAGGTTGTCAGTGGTTGGCAGGTTAGCCCGGTCCCGCCCACTTCTCTCATGCCTGTAGGCCATTGGACGGCTCCTCCACAACGCTGAGCAACGAGAGTGATTGCGTATCCTAGAGCCAATAGACGTAGGGGGGCGGGCGCAGGAGGACGAGGGAGCGGATCAGGAACTTGCTGTCTGACAGGCTACTGTAGCCCCGCCCACTAACCCCAACCCCGGGACGCCATTAGATGCCTCTGCGTGGTGATTGACGTATTGCAGAGCCAATCAGCCTCGGGCTGGGGGTAAGATATGGACGGGAGCAGGGAGAGAATGTGGGCGGGATCATAGTGACCCGCCCATCTCCTCCACGCCCACATCCCCCATTGGATGCCCTCTCCCCAACGCAATCAAAGCGGCTGATAGACATATCCCAGATCCAATCGACGTGGGGAGGAGGAGCTGGCGTGACAGGAGCTGTCGTCGCCCGCCCGCCCCCCCTGCACCGCGCTGTCACCTGGACGTCAACTGTTTGCTCAGGGACTTGGTGCAAAGATCATAGAGGACTTTGACTTGGAGGACAAACTTGTAGGACGCGTCTAGCGGGCCATAACTCTCCCAACTCTCGCCATCCTGCGCGGTGTTGATCAGATATTTATCGACCGGCTGATTAACCGCGTGAAAGATGGCAGTGACGGGCCTCAGAGCCAATTACCACCGGGTGATGGACAAGATCGGGTTAATGCTGCCCCCCAGGATGAGGCCTTTCTACGATCACCCGGCAGGTAGGTTGACATTGGCGGTGGGTTTTATACGTGTAGTTGCTTCAGAAATGTCCGGTGGAAAAGTGCGCCCCAGAGCCGGCGGAGGAGGATGGTTCCGCCGTCACTAAATGCTTGCCGCGCCTTGTTCCCCCTTGAACCAAACGTTGCAGCAACCCCGACATCAACATCTTGGATGCTCAATCGCATGTGATCAGACCGGCTTCACGGCTGCTGCTTTCACATTTCAGGATGCTACCTGAGGCTCAGTAAAGGTGCGGAAAAGAAAACCGACCACATTTTATTGTTCACTTTAATTATTGGTTGTAAAGTGCACGTTGACCTTGCCCTGCTTTGAAAAAAAAAATCAATTTAAAGAATGTTTTTATATGCTACGTTTAGCAAAAAAATATCCTCAATATTATAGAGTTAAGACAGTTCCCAATTCACGGATTGGATAATTGTGTAATCTTGTCAAGTATGTGTTCGGGATTCTTTATAGAATATTGATTTTAAGCTTTGTCTTTGACAAATAAAAAATATAGGTCCTTGCCAAGAATGAAAAGATGTGGATTACATATTATTTGAGCTGAATTGAAATCGCCACGAATCTGTAAATGTTTTTATATTGCGTTTGGCCTGCACATACAGTGTCCTCCATAATGTTTGGGACAAAGACCCATCATTTATTTTGTTGTCTCTGTACTCCACAATTTGAGCATTGTAATAGAAAAATCACGTGTGGTTACAAGTGCATATTGTCAGATTTTATTAAAGACCATTTTTATACATTTTGGTTTCACCATGTAGAAATTACATGACTTTTTTCTATTACAAACCATTGTGGAGTACAGAAGCAAATAAATAAATGATGGGTCTTTGTCCCAAACATTATGGAAGGCACTGTATTTGGCCAGTGGTAAATAAAGCAAGTGGTGGGAAATTTATTGCCATATTTGTGCATTTCCAAGTCTAAAGTGAACAATTTGACAAATGAGCAACATTCCAGCATATGGACAATGGGCTACATGGCTTCCTCGGTTCAGCAGGCATCTTTAAGAAAGTATGGGAAGTATTTTTACGATACCATGATGCTACACACTAGTGATTCTGTTTTAACCTACTTGTATTTCAACAAAAAATATAGAACCCAGCAACTTTCCTGTCAAATATTAGTACAAATCCAATAGGCCAAAGCAAAATCTTTCTAAAACACCTATTGGGCCTTTGCCTAAATTAGTAACATTTTTGCTTACTCTCTTCCTCACCTTGTAAGTGTCATTGTCTTGGTCCCTTGCTTTCTCGCTTTCTTTTTATTTTTGCCGTCCAGTTGCATGGTTTGGAATCCATCTGTTTACAGGTTGGGTAGATAAAGCATGGGTGGAA
The DNA here is from genome assembly GCF_010909765.2 of Amblyraja radiata. Taxonomy (NCBI): domain Eukaryota; kingdom Metazoa; phylum Chordata; class Chondrichthyes; order Rajiformes; family Rajidae; genus Amblyraja; species Amblyraja radiata. The sequence goes on along the minus strand of NC_045969.1, from coordinate 31,988,064 downwards.
ATGCATTGTTCTTTACTGCTTAGCTGTCGCTCGTTTTTGTTGCCTTTCAGTTTGTGGTGGACTTGCAGTGCATCAATCTGTATTCCAGGACTAGATGTAAGGTCTTTAACTATCTGAGGAAAGTCATGGAGTTGCTTTGTGCTTCTTTCTTCAGAGGACTCGTAGTTAGCCCACGTGGCTGATACCATGGCTGTTATGTTATCGATGTTCAAGTCATATTCCTTTGGAAAGTATGCTCAGAAACATCTACTCTCTGCTGGTTTTGACAGCAGCTCAAACCTCGATTCCTGTTCCTTGTGCTTGTTTCTTTTGGAGAATAGCACATAGTGATTTTCCAGAATTTATCAGAAATCATCATTGACTTGGTCATTGCTCCAGGTCATCAAGGTATCTTTGAAGCTTTTTGTGATGCTATTTCTGAGTTAATGTATCTAAATACTCATTAATTGAACAATGACAATTAATTATCAGTCCTTCAATTGGATGTGTTTCTTTTGCTTGCCGATTTACCCAGTCCCTCTCCTTAATAAAGTAACTTTGTGTCATTGAATAGCAACAAGCATAGCCATTGTTTATGTGAAGCTACTTGGGAAGCTCTAAACTAATACTTTGAACCTGCCCTTTGAAAGACAAAGAAAAGCCACCCAGAAAAGAAATTAAAAGTAATGGGAAATCAGGAGCCTGGAGAGAACAGAACACATTTCTACAGAATTTAAAAAAAATAATAATTAAAGAAATAACACTGGGACAAATAAGACAAAGCCCTGTACTTGCTAGAAACAATGAAGTGCAGGTGCCTGTCTCCAAAAAAAGACACAAAGTGCTGTAGTAACTGAAGAACGGTTCAGACCCGAAACGATGCCTTTCCATGTCCTCCAGAGATGTTACCTGAGTTGTTGAGTTACTCCAGCACTTTTAAAGCAGATTACTATTGAAGTAATGTTTTGACCTTCAAGGATTCCTTGTATTTTAAAATGGCCGTGTAACTTGAAATAAATAAATAATCAGGTTACATTTAAGAGGGAGATGAAAGAATAGGGAAATATGGGTCTGTTAACTTGACATCAGTAGCAGAGAAAATGCTGGATCAATAAGGAGCATGGAAACAGATCCTTCAGGTTATATGTTGAGACTTAGTCAATGTGTAATTTTGAATGGAAAATCAAAACGTAAGAATAAGCAGGTTATTTTCATGCAGTAATCAATAGTGTAACAAATATCTCTCTTATGATGACATAGAATGAGGCCCATTATTCTGAGCCCCCCTTACTTCCTGTACCACAACTTATTATCTTACACGTTCCTCATCCTCTTTGATCCTTTCCCACCTCCCTACACTAAGGGGCAATTTACAGTAGTTTAATAAACTACCAGCACACGCTTGGAGGGAGAAGAAGACCTGAGCATTTGGGAGAACCCCAAGGTGTCACAGAAAGGATGTGCAAAATCCACACAGATAGTGGATACCTGAAACCACAGGGCTTGAGCCATAGCCATTTAAAAGTTATATAAGTGATTTGAGGTAAACAGACAAGAGAGTATTGTACATTAAAACACTGATTTTAGCATCTGATTCACTGAGTGATGTTTCCTGTGCTCCTTTAAAACTCACTGGTGCCTGTGTTGTCCCATTGCACTAAATCTCACCGGTGCACTGATTCCCACGCTGTACCGCATTGAAACTCACCAGTACATAAAACTTACTCAAGGATAGACTATTTTTTAGTAGATTCAAAACTTATCCCATTTACCTATAACTCACAATATCATAACATCATAATCTCAGACCACGCTCCATTAACATTTATGATCAAAGTAAACGGAATGGCAGAGACACAGTCACAATGGAGATTTAATCCCCAAATCTTAAAAGATAAGTCATGTAATGAATACCTAGTAAAACAGATTAAAATGTTTTTTGAGGCTAACGATAGCCCTGAAATCTCTGCTTCCCTTCTTTGGGAAACATTTAAAGCATTTGTACGAGGAGCATTAATTTCTTCCCAATCATTTTTTAATAAAGAGAATAGGGCCAAACAACAGAAACTGGAAATGGAAATAAAGCAATTAGACACAGAAAATGCAGCAGCACCATCCACGATAAAACACAATAAAATTGCAGTATTGAAATATAAATTAAACAAGATTTATTCAGACCAAGTTATAAAACTTTATCAACATACAAAACAATTAAATTTTAAATTTGGTGACAAACCACAAAAACTATTAGCGCGTCAACTTCGCAAATTGGATGGGGAAAAAACAATATACAAAATTAGAACAGACAAGGGAGAAACATTAACACTGCCTAAAGATATTAATGATAGATTTCTACAATACTACCAAAAATTGTATTCATCTAAAATAACAGAACAATCAACGGGAATGGAAACATTTTTACAGAATTGTAAGTTTGCGGGTCTAGATCAGAAAGAGAGAGAATTGCTAGGGGCTGAAATTACGATAAAAGACATTGAAGAATCAATAAAATCCTTAAAAAACGGAAAGTCTGCTGGACCCGATGGTCTAAATTCGGAATTTTATTAAAAAAATTATGATTTGTTTTCCCCACGCCTACAGACAATGTACAAATACGCTTATACTCAACAGAAACTCCCAGAAACTCTAAATGAATCTACAATCATACTTATACCAAAAACGGACAAGGATCTTGAAGACCCAGGTTCATACAGAGCTATAGCCCTCTTAAATACTGATCAGAAAATATTAACTAAGATTCTATCTAATAGATTGAGCTTAGTGATCAGCAAATTAATACATCCCGACCAAACAGGGTTTATCCCCAAACGGTATTCATTTTATAATCTGAGAAGATTATTTAATATTATATACTCCAATAGAATCCCTAACGCAGAGCTAGCAATTATCTCGTTAGATGCTGAAAAAGCATTTGACCAGGTAGAATGGCCATATTTATTTTCGGTGATGGAAAAATTTCAACTAGGAGAGAAGTACTGTACATGGGTTAAATTGTTATATTCTAATCCAACAGCTAGAATATTAACAAACAAAATGTTATCAACTAAATTTAATCTCTCTAGAGGCTGTAGACAAGGATGCTCACTATCCCCACTATTATTTGCTCTTGCAATCGAACCCCTAGCAGAAAGCGTTAGAAACCATCCAGGAATATTTGGATACAATACTAGAGACACAAGGAATAAAATCTCCTTATATGCAGATGATATACTAATATATATTACAAAATTAGAAACTAGTATTCCAAACCTATTAAATCTAATAACTCAATTTGGTCAGTTTTCGGGATATAGAATTAATTGGAATAAAAGCGAAATCATGCCAATAACAAAATTCAATTTACATACAATACAACAATCCCCTTTTAAAATAGTTAAAGATAAATTTAAATACTTAGGAATCTATGTAACTAAGACATATACCTCTTTATTTAAACTAAATTTCCCACCCTTACTGAATAAACTACATAAGAATATTCAATACTGGAAAACACTCCCCATTTCTATGCTTGGGAGAATTAATGCTATAAAAATGATTTTTTTACCGCAACTGCTGTACCTACTTCAATTAATTCCGATATATATCCCAAAAACTTTTTTCAAAAAAGTCGATTCCATTGTTACAAGCTTTGTCTGGGATTATAAGAATCATAGAATAAGTAAAAAACATTTATGTTAATCAAAGATAAATGGAGGTTTGGCTTTGCCAAATTTCTTATTTTATTTTTGGGCAGTCCGTATTAAAAACATGAATTTCTGGCTGGAAGAAATGGATCAACAACCAGATTGGCTAATGATGGAAAAGGAAGACTGTCTACCTTTTGAAATTGGACCGATCATATTTGCCCCCACAAAACTGCACAAAAAAACCTATAAAGAAAACCCCATAATACATAGTGGAATACGAATTTGGAAACAAATAAAAAAAGATTTAAAATTGAATAATATACCACTCTGCCTTCCCATTGTAAATAATCCTTTATTCAAATCATCCTTTATGGACAAAGGTTTCACACAATGGAAAAATTATGGAATCAAAAATATAGGACATCTTTATGGGAAAGGTACTTTTCTTTCATTTCAAGAGTTACAACAGAATTATGGACTGCACTCAAATAATTTCTTCAGATATCTACAAATTAGAGATTATGTTAAATCTAATACACAAGTCTACAGGAATAGGGAATCAGAAATTCTTGATGAATGTCTGAACAAGCATCCTAATACTGAAAAACTAATAGCTTATATTTATAACACCCTACTAAACAACGAGGTACCACCGACCGAACCATATAGATACAAATGGGGAAAATGAAATAGGTCACCCTATCACGAAAGATATGTGGGACGAAAGTTTACAACAAATACATCAATGTTCATTAAATGCCAGACATACTTTAATACAATTCAAGGTCTTACATAGACTACACTACTCTAAAATAAAACTAAATAGAATCTTCCCACAAATCTCTCCTATTTGTGATAAATGTCTACATCTAGAGGCTAATTTAACACATACGTTTGCAAACTGTATAAAACTTAAACATTTCTGGACTGATATTTTTGAAATAACTTCAGAAGTTATTAATACAAAACTGGACCCAGACACAAAATTAATAATACTTGGAATATCAGAACAAAGCTTAACACTCACAACAAACTAAAGAAATTTCCTCAACTACAGTATAATAACCGGAAAAAAATTAATATTAAAATTTTGGAAAGGCCCTACAACCCCCACAATTAAAATGTGGATTACGGAAATGTCGGAGACCCTATACTTAGAAAGAATTAGACTTGTCTTAATGGACAAACAAGATATTTTCCATAAAATCTGGGCTCCATTCATTAACTATCTGAAGGGATAGATTGGCACAGCACGAGGACCCAACTGAAACTTGAACTCAGGAACAGATGAAAAGCTATACTTTATAACCTACGAACCTATCTCCATTGACGTATTACAGGTAACCCATTCCACCTCCCTTGTTTTTCTGTTGTGTTTTTTTTTTTTTTTTCTTTCTTTTTTATTTGTAACTTTCTACCCTCTCTTTTTCCCTCTTTCTATAAAAAATAAAAACACTAGAAGCAGAAGTAATTGATAATGGAAAATTTTAATAATGTATGACTGATGTATATGAAAAGTTTTTTTACTATAATATGTAACTACATTTTATAATATGCCTACTTCTAATAAATAAATAAATAAAAAGAGGCTCACCAGTGTGGTTCCCACATTGTATTCCCTTGAAACGCACCAGTGTACTGATTTCCACACTGTATTCCCCTGAAACTCACTGGTGTACTGATTTCCACACTGTATTCCCCTGAAACTCACTGGTGCACTGATTTCCACACTGTATTCCCCTGAAACTCACTGGTGCACTGATTTCCACACTGTTCCCCTGAAACTCACTGGTGCACTGATTTCCACACTGTTCCCCTGAAACTCACTGGTGCACTGATTTCCACACTGTTCCCCTGAAACTCACTGGTGCACTGATTTCCACACTGTTCCCCTGAAACTCACTGATGCACTGATTCCCACACTGTATTCCCCTGAAACTCACTGGTGCACTGATTCCCACATTGTATTCCCTTGAAACTCACTGGTGCATTGATTCCCACACTGTATTCCCCTGAAACTTACCAGTGTACTGGTTCCCACACTGTATTCCCCTGAAACTTACCCGAGCCCGAGCCCTAATCACACACTACTTCAAGCCTATTACATCCCACTGCTATGTATCTCCATACTTGTTCTTTCAGATCATGACATTTTTGAATGCTTTTTGGGTTTTCCTGTATTTCCAATTTTTTCAAAACAACAATGTGTGAATTATTTCTGTCAGACAAACAGACTATTTCCAATATACTTTCATTTAATTATTTGTGGATGGCTTTCCAATATGATAAGCTATATGAATTTACTGGCAATTGTTTTATAAATTCTCTTCACAATTCTCTTGATATATAATATATGTATAATTATTTTTTATCTATTTGTACCACAAACCAATGCTACTTAAAATTCCATGCGTTCAAAATCGTAAAATGAAAATCTTGGGGTATTTACAAACAGAAATGAATTCAAACATTTAAATTTTTTCATACCTCATCATTATTATTATCACATGTTCACATTTCTAATGTTGGTGTGACTGTAACCTGGATATATATAGAAAACAGATATGTAGGCTTTAATTTCTGATGAAATTACTGGTTAAGAGAGCTGAGAGAGTCACGAGTGACAATGAAATTCTTACTTGCTGTAGCTTTACAGCCACATTAAATACAACAAATAAAAATACAATAAATTACAAAGTAAACCAGACCAGAATAGTGCAAGCCAAAGGAAGTAGTGGATACAAATGAAATTCACTTTACAGCAAGTTTATTATACTGATTTTTTGGAAGGCTTATTTCGTTTGGTTTGTTGAGCATGCTCTCTGTTAGTGCTGTAAAAATCTGGCTGGTAAAATCCCTACTGTTGCTGCATTGTAAGTTTCAGGCGACTATTCCTAGCTCTGCTGGCTGCCTGGTGGGGGAATCGAAGCAAATTCTTTTTTGGCCGGCAAAAGTGTGTTGTATAAAGTTCGAGAGCAATGGGTTTTGCTGTCTGTTATCATAAGAGAACTTGATTTTTTTTTCAGTGGTAATTTTTATACTTTCTCCTGAAATCATTTTGTAATATGTTATCAGTCGTCTGTTTGCCCCAGTGAAGATTTGGCCACAGTACATACAAGGGTGAAACCTATTGGAATAAATGACAGTCTGGAAATGGTGAGGGTTGTGTTGGTTTCCCCCCAACATCCCAAGGAATATTCAGAAAACCTGCCTTGTTTTGACCCTTCACAAACCCTCTTGCAGTTTGCGATGTTCCACACTGTTATCGTGCACAATCGCCTTACAGAAATAAACACTTAGATTAAATTTCATTCTGGAAATATAAAACCATTACTACTTAATTTTGTTGATCTTTTGTTTCCAGGTCCTCGTACTGTTTTTTTCTGGTCACCAATCATGAAATGTGTGAGTATCAAGTTACAACCAGTTTAGAGATTTGGCACAAGTGTAATTCCCAATAGACTAACCGATTCTGAACAGCACACCTTTTGCATGGTTGTTCTGACACATTGATTCAGAACATTCTGATGTGATAAAATAAATGCCCTGTGCCGGACCGTCGTGAGGAAGGGGGAAAAACAATGGGGAGGGAGGGGGTTGAGGGGGGAGAACAAAGGAGGAGCCGCCGTACTTTGTAACTTTGTCAGTGCCGTAGGTGGCTGCTATTTGTATACCTTGTGTATGCAAGCAAAAAAATTAACTGTGCCTTGTCACATGTGACAATAAAGTATTCCATTCCATTCCAAATTTGTACTCCAAATGGAGTCATACAGCACAGAAACAGGCACTTCAGCCGAACCTGTCCATGCCAACCAAGATGCCCCATCTACACAAGTGTCAGCTGCCTGTGTTTGGTCTACACCAATGTTTCCCAAAGTGGGGTACGCGTAGGGTACGCGAAAGGTCTTCGGGGGTACACGACAATTTTCAGCTATGTACTACTGAAACATAGATTCATTATTAGAAAAAATTACTGTGGTTACAGATTATTTTATACATACATATTTGCCAATAAATTATATATTTCGTATGATTTCTCCTACTAAGGTTGGGATAGCTGCTGTATTTGGGTAGTTTGCAGACTCCCGCACGACAACTCAGGGGTACTGCCTGAACTCACCGGATCACTTCGGCACCTCTGTAAAGAAAAGCCAAAAGAGGGAATTTTAACTCTCTTTTGGTTGGGGTAACCTGGTTAAAAGAGGGGAAAGTGGAAGACCCATCACTACTGGAGTTCCCTGTGGGGGGGGAGGGGGGGAAGAGCAATAGGACCCAGCAGAGTCAGACCATTTGCTGTCTGCATCGTGGAGGTTGTGGGCCTGGTGCTGAGCCTGGAACTCTGGTGAGGTGACTTCTCTGGCCCGCTGGTGGCCGGTGGAGAGGCGAAGGTCGGCGGAGTCACTGGTGGAGGCCTGTGGTGTGCGAGTGAGTGAGTGGGTGAGTGTGACTGAGTGCGTGTGTGTGTGTGAGTGTATGTGTGAAGGCCCAGAGCTGCGGGAGAGTCAGGGCGAGTTGGTGTCGGGCTGGCACCTCTGCAAAAAAACGTATTTTTCTTTACTTGCTTGATAGTTATATTTCATGATAATTAGTGAGTGCAACGTGCAATATTTTGGCATATTATTAAATAATTATATGTTTTATTGTGCCAGTTATACACTGGGATGTAGTAATAGGCTATTATCTTGTTTGACCCTCTCGGGAGACTAGCTTGCCTTCCCCCCCCCCCCCCCCCCCCCCCCCACAAGCAAAACCTGAAATGACGCCCCTGTTTGACAGCTCCGGCACTTAAAATATTATCACTCCAACACTGACTACAACTCGTAAATTTCGTTCAGCCTCACTTGACCGAATGGTTTGCACTTCATATGGTCGTGGGTAAATGTTTTAGCTAAGATGGTTAAGTAGATATCAATAAAAGTGCTCAATTATTTGATAATATCACGAGTGAGATGCTTTAGTTAAAATAGCGGGGAATAGGTTAGTATTACCTTTTACAATGAAATAAGATTGTTTTTTACGAGGGGTACAAGATGCTTACGAACATTTACGAAGGGGTACACGGGTATCAAAACTTTGGGAATCACTGGCTACACGATGCCCACATTTGGCCCATATCCCTCATACCCACCCAAATGTCTTTTAAATGTTGTCATTGTAGTAATAGTAGTAGTGTTTTTATTAACATACTCTAAAACTTTATGCTGTTGCGATGTCAAACTGACCAATATGACAGATTTCCATTATATTCAGCCAATAGGCTATGATGATGTATCAACGGTCATGGCAAAGCTTAATTATAATTCGGTGACCACATTACTACAGAATTTAAACAATGATTTGGATTCTTTAATCTATTCTAATTAAACTCGATTGATGCCCTGGTTCCATCCTATTGCAGAAACTAGGATGCTATAATTAATAGTAACATTAAGATATTGTAAGGTAATAATAATAATAATAATACATTTTATTTATGGGCGCCTTTCAAGAGTCTCAAGGACACCTTACAAAAATTGAGCATGTAGAGGAAAAACATGTAAGGGGAATGAAATAAATAGTAGAGACATGACTAGTACACAAAGTAAAGACAGAATTCAATACAAAACACAGTATGAGGCAATTAATGCACAGATGAAAGGGGACGTGGGGCTAAGGATAGGCAGAGGTGAAGAGATGGGTCTTGAGGCGGGACTGGAAGATGGTGAGGGACACGGAATTGCGGATCAGTTGGGGGAGGGAGTTCCAGAGCCTGGGAGCTGCCCTGGAGAAGGCTCTGTCCCCAAAACTGCGGAGGTTGGACTTGTGGATGGAGAGGAGACCGGCTGATGTGGATCTGAGGGACCGTGAGGGTTGGTAGGGGGAGAGGAGGTCAATGAGATATGGGGGGGCCAGATGGTGGAGGGCTTTGTAGGTGAGGATCAGGATTTTGTAGGTGATCCGGTGGGAGATGGGAAGCCAGTGAAGTTGTTTGAGGACTGGAGTGATGTGATGCCAGGATTTGGTATTGGTGATGAGTCGGGCGGCTGCGTTCTGGACCAGTTGGAGTCGGTTGATGTAGGTGGAGCTGTAAGGTAGACAGTCAGTCATCTTAAATCCTTGTAATAAAAATGATAGTGCCAATGCGTTGTCATGCACTTTATATTGCTTAATGACGTTTAGTTGGCCCAGATTAGTTACAACTTTTAGATGTTATGAAATTATTTTGAAAGTAGAAATTTCAATGGAAGAGTCCCCAAAGAAAGATAAGCCAATCAGTTAAGAGTATTAACAATGGATTTATTGGTCAAATATAGAGAAGTGGATGGACGTCAGTTTATATGTGAGGCTCGGTGAAATACATATCTTACCAGATCAACCCATGTAGTTCTTCTTCTTCCCTGCTAAGGTAAAGTCTAAAACAAAAATTGACTTATTTTTAAATAAATTATCAAGCAGAATAATAGTCTTTAAAAAAAATACTGGGCTGGAACTTGCTGCCAGCTGTAAGTGCCCAATTTGCCACTGGATGATATACCAACTAGAGACCTGATTTCTGTAGCTCTTCCATTTTAATATCCTGGTCCCCAGTAGCAAGGCCCATGCAACAGCAGATGCTTGTATGGTGTAATGTTGTCATGTGGATAGCCCAGAATACGAGGTGACTGAAAAAGTCTTTGATGCTGGCAAAATCATTTTCCTAACACTTGGAAAGATTACAATTTAAACAATTAAATATTATTGATTAATTTTCAAAAATTGTTAAAGAAGTGTGATTTTATTTCTTTCTCTCCTCTCTATACAGAGTTTAGTCGTTGCAGGATTAGCTGATTTGACTCGACCACCGGAGAAACTTAGTCCAGCTCAATCAGGAGTGCTCTGTGCTACAGGTATTGTAAGGTCTTTTTTAATGTCACAGGATCATACTGCTCAGAAACAGGCCATTCAGCCCAACTTGCCCATGCTAACCAAGATGCCCCATCAATGCTAGTCCCACCTGCCCACACCTGACCCATATCCCTCAAAACCTTTCCTTTCCATGTACCTGTCCAAGTGTCTTTTAAGTTATGATACCTTCCTCAACTACAGGACACAAAAGTGTTGGTGTTACTCTGCAAGTTAGGCACCATCTCTAGAGAACATGGATAGGTGACGTTTCGGGTCGAGACTCTTCTTCAGATTTCCTCAACTACCTCCTCTGGCAGCTCGTTCATATGCCTACTGCCTTCTCTGTGAATAAATGACCCCTCAGTTTCCAGTTAAATCTTCCCCTTCTCAACCTAAAAATATGTATTTAGTTTAACATTTATTCCATCTATGATTTCATTCTTTTGATGAGATTTTGATTTGCTTTCTTTGCCACATAATGACCCAAATTTAATTAGACCCTTGGGACTTTTTTTCTTCCCACACACACACATTTTGCATTAGAAGTAGCATTCTTAGTAATGCAACGGAATGAAATAAATCTGAAGCAGGTGATCCCTCGGCATTGATAAACATGAAGGTACTTCAAAACACATTGTTCTGCTGGTCAATATAAATACATTATTTTGTTGTTGGTCATAAAATTGCCATCAATCTTTGGATTGATTTTGCAATTGCCCTATTCACATTCCATTTGTGAGAACTATAGACTTTCTTACATTCAGAAACCTTTTAAAACATTCCAAAATTATTTGTAAAAAATGATAGTCTTTCCACAGGACAAATAACACCTCTGCAGTTCACCTTTAAAGCTCTCTCTGAAGCTCCAATTAAATCACCTATCATTTCCCCTACATTTCAAGGAACATATGATCGAATGCTGTGTTACAAGAATAATCACATTGAACTTCAGGACCATAAAGGTCCAGGGAGACTGCAGAGTATTACACTGGAAATTGTATCTGCAAACCACAAGTTATGGATAAAGATGACCTATTATTGTTATCAGTAATCTCTTCATCACACCCTCACCCCCCTTATGCAGTTTCTCTACTAATCTATATAATTAAAAGTCTCATCTTGACCACTTCCTGTCTGCGCTGTGTATTGATTTTAGAAAAAAACGCTACCATATATCGCTATGATTTTTGGCCATCTTACTCACAGTCCCAGAGTATTTTTCCCATCGATGAAAAAAAAAAGTTATGAGTGTTTAAAAAAACCTTGAAATCCTCTCGCCTGTCCAGGGGGGTGGGGGGCGGGGGGCAGGACTATAAAACCCCGGATGCCTGGACGTGACTCATTCACTCTGCAAGATCGCGAGGGAGAGGCCACGACTCTCATTCTAAGCTGTGAATCAATTGAATTGTGAGTCTGCAATGTTCTTGCAATAAATGATTTGTTAGCCCTTAATGACAATGCCATGAGTTGTTTGGCCTGCTGCCCTGCCTGTGCTTGAAACTGCAATGCTTTATTAGGTACAACTGTGTTTTGAAGGAATAAATGCTTTATTAGGTCCGACTGTGTTTGGTTCAAAAGTCCCGCTCATTTCGTGACTTCCACTTAGTGGACAGGTCGCGCTGATTGTGTAATTTCCGGTAAGTGCAGAGCTCATGCTGATTGCGGAAGTGCCGCTAACTGCAGAAGCCTCAAAGTGGAGAGGCCGTGTGAGTATTCAAGAACGTTTACTGCCATATATGTGGTGTGTGAGTCAGTGAGTGTGTGCGTATGTGTTTGTGAGTGTATGTGTTTGTGTGAGTGTGTGAGTGTGTGTGTATGTGAGTGTGTGTGTGTGTATGAGTGGGAGTGTGTGTTTGTGAGTGTGTGAGTGGTCTCAGTGACCGAACTGCCAGCCCAAGAATCCATTCGGCCCACAATGTCAATACTAGCCCTCTGGAAACGAGTCCCTTCGGCCCACAATACCATGCTCGTGCTCCAGAAAGCCCCCCCCCCCCCTACTGGCCAGCAATATTGGAATTGGTGGAGAGGTGATACTCTAGCAGACTTTAACGTGCAAGCTGTTTAAGTCCAAGGATTTGGGTTAAAGGAAGTCTTGGGCTTGAAGGATGAGGGAGGGACTCTTGGGTTTAGTGTATTTGGAGAGCAGTTAACCCAAGCTCAATATTTTATGTGTCGTAGGGATATAGAGAAAGAATGAGAGTCTGGATTCTTGCCTTTGGGAGATAGGAGATATTTTGATGCAAACTGAATGAAAACTACATCTATATTTTCAACAGGCTTGATTTGGTCCAGATACTCTCTGGTGATTATTCCCAAGAACTGGAGTTTGTTTGCTGTAAACTTCTTTTTGGGCTGTGCAGGTAGTACACAGCTGATCCGTATTGCCAAGTAAGTATTTGCCATAGTAACATTTGTACACTAACTATGTTGTTTAGTCACTATAAATGTCAGGCTCCAAATCGAAGATAATTTTCACATACAAAGTCATAAACTGAAACTTACAAGTACCTTACCTGTGGTACAAATTAGAATAGCGATTTTCAAAATTATATATCTACACATTTAATAAATCTATTTTACTTATTAATTTGGAGACACAAGAGACTGCAGATGCTGGAAGGCAATAGCAAAAGTACAAAGTGCTAGAGGATCTCAGCGGGTCAGGCAGCATCCATGGAGGAAATGGAGAGGTCGTATTGGGGTGGGAAACGTCTGCAGTCCAAAACGTCAGACCTGAAACGTCATCTGTCCATTCCCTCCACATATGTTGCCTGACCCACTGAGTTCTTCCAGCACTTTGTTGTTCCTTATTAATCTTTTTATTTTCGTGTCCAGTGTTGTCTGTTTCTGCTCTTACCTTAAGCTCTCAGCACTATTGCCCATTTACTCTCAACTTCCCTGATTTAGGTGACATCCTGTTCCATCTTCACTAAAACCACTTCCTCTATTCTGCCCTCTGCTAAACCCTATCTTGCATTACATTTACTGTTAGTCTGGTCATTCTGGAAACACATTTCTTGTGCTTGTACATTGGACCCTCCACTGCACTGCTTCACCTGACTACATTCTCTTTCAGCTCTTTATCCCTTCTGAAGTGTTCCAATCCTTTGACTTCCTTTAACCCATCAATAGCACCCGAGTCTTTAGCTATGTAGACTCTCCTCCCGAAGTTTCCCCATTTCTATCAAACCAAAATACTGCAAATATTGGAAAGCTGAAATAAAGACTGAAAATAGTGATGACCTTCAGATGCTGTCAACCTCTAAAGCGGTGTGGACAGTGAATGTTTCACGGTAGCTTTCCTTTAATCATTCCTTGCCAATACGATAGTGTCGTTTCAGAGGCTTTTAGACAGGCAAATGGATATGGAGGGCTGTGGATCATGTCCTATCCATGTTCTCCAGAGAAGTACTCTCTACCCAATATCTCAATACCCAAGTTTGTTTTTTATTTAGAAAGTGCATTGTGCCTGGGCCTCAGGTTTCAGGATCCAGAGGTTTCATCTGCTTTTAATACTATGAATTTTCCTATTACGATTTAAGTTCCTCATTCTCAGTAGAACCTTGTTTCTCACTGGTCAATGTTTTTTTGTCTGTACTCTCAGACAAAGTATTTATTAAAATGAGTTAAAGTATGGATAGAGTTGTTTGCTACTATTGTTCTCAAATTTTTTTTGTAATGTTCTTAGAAATCAAGGCATTATGTAACTAAGTGTCATTGTGGTTGAATATAAGGTGACTGATGAAGGGACTCAGAAGTCAGGCAGAAGAGTTTTAGTTGACCTCAACTTTGAAGAGAGTATTCTTAGGAGACCCTTGGACTATCTTTAACTGGAATTTACTGGAGTTTATCTTGCACAAAACATTATTCCCTTTATCCTGTATCTGTACACTCTGGATGGCTCAATTGTAATCGTATATTCTTTCCGCTGACTGGATAGCACAAAACAAAAAGCTTTTCACTGTACATCGGTAATCGTGACAATAAACTATCGAAACTAAACTAAACTAAAGGAAAACCAACCAGGAATGTGTTGCAATAACCAAGTGTGGAAGGTAATGCGTTTCAGCTACAGGGACAATACATTTCAGCTGTAGATGAGCAAAGGCAAAATGGAGTCCAAGTAGTGTTCCAGAGATGGAAATACTCTGAAACTCATCTCTGGCTCCAGAGTGACTCCAAGATTGGATGCCATTCATTTGCCAGGGACTATTGTCGGTAACAAGTTGATAGAATTTGTCACTGACATGCAAGACTGGCTTCTTAAGAAAAAGGGCCCTGACCCGAAACTTCGTCTGTCCATTTTTTTCTCCACAGAGTTTCTCCAGCACGTTCCTTTTGCTCAGAATTCCAGGCTCTTGTGTCTCCTGTAAACAAGGTTATCTGGGAATTAGTTTGCAATGTAATCCTCTCCACCACCCTTCTTGCAGCTTAAACATATTTTTGGCTCCTTCCCATTTTTTCTAAAGGGACTTTAACCTGAAGATAGTCATGAAGTGCTGGAGTAACTCAGCAGGTCAGGCAGCATAACTGGAGAGAAAGGATGGGCGACCTTTTGGGTCGGGACCCTTCTTCAGACTTAACCTGAACACTTGTCTGTTTCTCTTCCCACA
This sequence comes from Amblyraja radiata, assembly GCF_010909765.2. Classification (NCBI taxonomy): domain Eukaryota; kingdom Metazoa; phylum Chordata; class Chondrichthyes; order Rajiformes; family Rajidae; genus Amblyraja; species Amblyraja radiata. The sequence goes on along the minus strand of NC_045969.1, from coordinate 31,972,961 downwards.
GATGCAGCCAGACCTGCTGAGTATTTCCACCATTTTCAGTTTTTATTTAAGATATCCATGTTGCATCCTAGTTTCTATAACAACCACTGTAGAGTAATCCGATGTGGTAATTTGCACTTGTAAAGATATTGTTTGCAACGGTGCCTGCATTGACATAATTGTGGTCCCTCCTATTTCTGTTCTCTTATGTTTGCAAAACTCTGAAACGTTCAGTCATGTTCCCTTCCTGCATTTCCTGTTGCTTTTGTCTCTTTGTTGTCCAGACACTTTCTCAGTCCCATGTTACTGGCTCTTATTTCCCCACTTCCTCCTGCCAAATTCATTTGATTTGGTTCCAGCTATGTTTATGTACAGCTTAGAACAGATTTTCCCTCCCCAGAACTGTTGCTAATACTTTGAAAGTCTGAAACTATCCTTCTTGTTACAATTTCTCTGCATCCCTGGTCTCACCAAGTTAACAGAACAAAGAACAGTACATCACAAGAACAGGTCCTTCGTCACACATGTATGTTCCAAACGTGATGCCAAGACCAACTCTTATCTGCCTGTACATAATCCATATTCCTCCATTCCCTGCATATCCATGTGCTTATCCAAATGTCTCTTAAATGTCACTATTGAATCTGCCTCTACCACCACCCCTGGCAGCACGTTCCAGGCACTCACCACCCTCTATAAAAAAACGTGCCAAAAAACTTACCACAGGTTCTGACTGTACCCTTTCTATACCTCATAATTTTATATATTTCAACCAGGTTTCCCTGCAACCTCCGGCGCTCCACGTCTGTCCAACACCTCCATTTAGCTAATACCCCCCAATCTAGGCATTTTTCTGGTAAACCACGTCTGCGCCTTCTCCAAAGCCTCCACATCCTCCTTGTAATGGGACTACCGGAACTGCACACAATACTCCAAAATGCAGCCTAACCAAAGATACATAAAGCTTCTTTATCTCCGACTGTGTTTAATTGACCCTGACATGTCAGAACAGTCACTGAATACTATCTGGAAATTAGACATTTTCCTTTATCTGGAGTGTTGTGAACCTTTGGAATTCTGTCCCTGAGAGCTTTGGAGGCATGATTGTTGAGTATATTCAGGACAGGATATTCTCTGTCCTGAATATACTCAAAGGCCTATAATGAATATAATGTTGTATATTGGCCTCACAGCACCAGAGACCCAGGTTTGATCCTGACTACAGGTGCTATCTGTGTGGAATTTGCACCTTCTCCCTGTAACCACATGGGTTCCCTCTGAGTGCTCTGGTTTCCTCTCACATTCCAAAGAGGGGCAGGTTTGAAGGTTAATTGGCCCTTCACTAACTTGCCCTTAGTGTGTCGAATGTGAAAGCGGGATAACATGGAACGAGTGTACAGGTGATCAATGGTTGGCATGGACTTGGTGGGCCGAAAAGCCTGTTTCCACGCTGTGAATGAAATGCATCATTAAACCTAATGCATCTCTCTAGTAGGATGCATGTACAGTGCCCTCCATAATGTTTGCGACAAAGACCCATCATTTATTTATTTGCCTCTTTACTCCACAATTTGAGATTTGTAATAGAAAAAAATCAAATGTGGTTTAAGTGCACATTGTCAGATTTTAATAAAGGCCATTTTTATACATTTTTGTTTCACCATGAAGAAATTACAGCAGTGTTATACATAGTCCCCCCATTTCAGGGCACCATAATGTTTGGGACACGGTAATGTCATGTAAATGAAGGTAGTCATGTTTAGTATTTTGTTGCATATCCTTTGCATGCAATGACTGATTGAAGTCTGTGATTCATGGACATCACCAGTTGCTGGGTGTTTTATCTGGTGATGCACTGCCAGACCTGTATTGCAGCCATCTTTAGCGTATGCTTGTTTTGGGGGCTAGTCCCCTTTAGTTTTCTCTTCAGAATATAAAAGGCATGCTCAATTGGGTTCAGATTGGGTGATTGACTTGGCCACTCAAGAATTGACCATTTTTTAGCTTTAAAAAACTCCTTTGTTGCTTTAGCAGTATGTTTGGGATCATTGTTTTGCTGTTGAATGAACCGCCAGCCAATGAGTTTTGAGGCATTTGTTTGAACTTGAGCAGATAGGATGTGTCTATACACTTCAGAATTCATTATGCTACTACCATCAGCAGTTGTATCATCAATGAAGATAAGTGAGTCAGTACCTTCAAGATTCAAGATACATTTATTGTCACATGCACCAATTGGTACAGTGAAATTTGTGGTCACCATACAGCCATACGAATAAAAAAAGAACACAGCACACGATAGACTTTAACATAAACATCCCCACACAGTGGAATCAAAGTTACTCCAGCACTTTGTGTCTCTCTCCAGTCATTTAATTGTTGTACAAGGAAAAGAAAACTATAGTGCCCTCAATAATGTTTGGGACAAAGTGGGCACCAAAGTTCAGTCATCCTTCCTCTTTATTGTTCACCCGTGGTCGGGGCCTCCCGAGCCCACCGCAGTCGCTGCTACGGGCGGCCCGAATTTCAGGCCCTCTTGCCTGGATGATGGAACTCCGACGTCGGAACGGAAGAACACTCTCAGCGGCTTGGACTTCCGAATCGGCCACTTCTTACCGGAGACCGCGGCTCCCGAAGTCCATAGGCCGAGTTGGGTGGAGATTCACACTGGCGGCTCTCAGCAAAGGCATCCCAGGACTCCGCGATGTTGAAGTTAGCGCCGCCCACGGCTGGGAACTCCGCAAACCACAGCTCCCCGATGTTGAAGCAGCAAGCCCAACACTCCGGAGCTTCAAACGGCAATCCCTGGTGGGGGGGGTGGCGAGGATGCGACTCGGAGAATAGTCGCATCCTCGTCAGGAAGTGACTGGGAAACGGTTTCCCCCTTACCTTACCCACCTCCCCCACATAAAAATACTTTAAAAAACTCCAAAACATATTTTTTAAACAGACTAAAAATAACAAAAGATGGAAAAACAGACAGACTGTAGGCAGAGGCTGCCATCATGCGGCGTACCTAGTGCATAACACCGCCACCACCGTGTTTCACAGATGATGTGATATGCTGAGGATCTTGTATAGTTCGTTCTCTCCTCCATACTTTTCTCTTGCCATCACTCTGATATAAGTTAATCTTCGTCTCATCTGGCCACAAGACCTTTTTTCAGAAATGTGGTTGCTCTTTCAGTACTTCTTGACAAACTAACCTGGCCATCCTATTTTCGCGGCTAACCAGTGGTTTGCATCTTGCCTCTGTATTTCTGATCATGAGTCTTCTGCGGACTGTGGTTATTGACAAATCCACACCTGACTCCTGAAGAGTGTTTCTGATCTGTTGGACTTGTGTTTTGGGGATTTTTCTTTATTATAGAGAAAATTATTCTGTCATCAGCTGTGGAGGTCTTCCTTGGCCTGCCAGTCCATTTGCGATTACTAAGATCACCATTGCTCTCTTTCTTCTTAATGATGTTCCAAACAGTTGATTTTGGTAAGCCTAAGGTTTGGCTGATGTCTCTAACAGTTTTATTCTTGTTTCTCAGTCTCATAATGGCTTATTTGACTTTCATTGGCACAACTTTGGTCCTCATGTTGAAAAAACAGCAATAAAAGTTTTCAAAGGTTATGGAAAGACTGGAGGAAAGACTAGGTGCTAAGAGCTCTCATTATTTTCTTTCTATTACAAATCTCAAATTGTGGAATACAGAGGCAAATAAATAAATGATGGGTCTTTGTCCCAAACATTATTGAGGGCACTATAGCTTTCTTTTCCTTGTACAACAATTAAATGACTGGAGAGAGACACAAAGTGCTGGAGTAACTCAGCGGGTCAAGCAGCATCTCTGGAGAAAAGGAACAGGTGCCGTTTTGGGTCAAAGTCCTTCTTCAGACTGAGAGTCGGGAGAGGGAAAAGAGAGGCACAGAGGTGAAGCAGTGAGAGAGGGTGTCGCAGAATGCCCGTCGGAGTGAGTAGGAGAGCTTCAAGGTAGGCATTCCTTGAGTTTTTGCAATGGAGCAGACAAAATGTGTAGGAAGGAACTGCAGATCTGGTTTACATCGAAGATGGACACATTTTGTGTTTATCTTCAGTGTAAACCAGCATCTGCAGTTCCTTCCTACACATGAAATGACTGACTGTCTTTTTAGAACAAGCTAACAAGTTAGCTGCACCTAGACGTCGTCTTTTTATAAACAGTATGATTTCGATCAGCTATACTCGATCAAGCTAGTGTGATCGCCTGTATATCATTTTGTTTGGACATTTGCTTATTTTCTCATTTTATCTCCCCAGGTACCATTATGATATAAAACCCAAGGCACAGGAATGAAAACAACGGCACCCCATATCATCCAAGACAACTTGTCTCTAATATATTTGTAAATGTGCTCAGTTACAGATACGTTAATAACTTGCCTCTAATGGTTTTATAGTGGAGATTGTTACAAATAATATTTGTAATTATGTCCTTCATCTCCCAATAAATGACCTCATATTAGCTGCAGTTTCTTGCTAATTAAATTTCAGTTTTAAAATGTTTATTTTATTTTATTGTCATGTGTATCAAGGTGCAGTGAAAAGCTTTTGTTGAGTACTTTGCAGTCAGCAGAAAGACTATACTGTACATGATTACACTCAAGCCATCCACAGTGTACAGATCCACGATAAAGGGAATAACGTTTAATGCAAGAAAAAGTCGAGTAAAGTCCGATTAAAGATAGTGCGAAGGTCTTCAATAGAGTAGATGGTAACTTAGGGCCGCTCTATAATTGGTGATTGGATGGTTCAGTTGCTTGATAACAGCTCGGAAGAAACTGCCTCTGAATCTGGAGGTGTGAGTTTTCACACTTCTGTACCTCTTGCCTGATGGGAGCGGGGAGTAGAGGGAGTGCCCAGCACAACACTCATCCTTGATTATGTTGTTGGCCTTTCTGAAGCAGCATGATGTGCAGATGGAGTCAATGGAAGGGAGGTTGGTTTGTGTGACGGTTTGGGCTGCTTCCACAATTATCTGCAATTTCTTGCGATCTTAGAAGGAGCTTTCCCAAACCATGCAGCGATGCATCCCGATAAAATGCTTTCTATGGCCCATCTGTAGAAGTCGGTGAGAATTGCTGCGAACATGCCAAACTTCCAAGCCATCTAAGGAAGTAGAAGGGCGTTGGTGTGCTTACTTTGTTGATGGTGATATTTACTCCTAACAACTTGAAGCTTTCAACCATCTCTACTTCGGCTCTGTCAAGGTATCCGAACTGCTTTGCTTCCTAAAGTCGATCACAATCTCCTTTGTTTTACTGACATTGAGAGAAAAGATGTCTTGACACCAGATTACGAGGTTTTCAATCTCCTTCCTGTACTCTGTCTCACCATTATTTGACGGTGGTGTCAACTGCAAATTTGTAAATTGAGTTGGATTATTACTTGGCTGCATAATCGTGAGTGTATGTTGGGGTTTTATTTTGTTCTGCTGTTATTTACATGCTCATGCAACTATTTAGATGACTAGAACCGATTCAACTCAAGGTTCCAACATACCACAGGTAACGTTTTGAGAGATAAGTTGATCACTAAAATACCTTTATCACATTGCAAAGATTAACCACTTGTGCCTTCCATTGTCAAAACACTTTTAAAGAGTTTGCTTTTAAAGGTGGCTAGGAATGGCAAGCTTTACATAAGAATTTTCAGAGATTTAGCAACCAGGTGGGTGAAAAGTGCCTGCAATGCACAGGCTAGAGTCAGCAATGGCAGATGTTGGAAGCATAGAGTTGCAGGTTGGACAAAAATGTGACCGGAGATATTAATTATTGCACTGGGAGCTAATTTAATTTAGAGATACAGCCTGGAAACAGACCTTTCGGCCCAACTGAGTCCACGCCGACCAACAAACATTCACCCGTACACTAGTTCTATCCTACACACTAGGGACAATTTACAGAAGCCAATTAACCTACAAACCCGCACAACTTTGGAATGTGGGAGGAAGGTGGAGCAGCCAGAGAAAACCCATGCGGTCTCAGGGAGAACATACAGACAGCACCACTAGTCAGGAAGGAACCCGGGACTCTGGCGCCCTAAAGGGCCTGTCCCACTGACGCGACTTTTCAGCGACTGTCTTCGACCTTCAAGCTCGAGGGTACTCGCCTGAAAAACCTCGAGCTGGATCGACCATCAGCGATGAAACCGCGAGCCAGATCGACCGTCTGCACACACACACACACACACACAAACACAAACAGATCGCAAAGGCAGGGGCCAGGGAAAGCGGGGGAGCGCTGTCTGAAATTCACACTTGCGATGAACAAGAAGGTAAAAGACGGCTGGCACAGTTCGGTAAGTCCTTTAAGGAGCGCAGAGAGGGGGGGGGGGAGAGGGGGAGAAGGAGTGGAGACACTTTTAGCGGGCATTTAACATTACTGGTCGGTTTACTACCCTTTTTTTTCTCAACGAGCTTTACCTTCGATTAACCGATTGACTTTGACTACCTACAAATAGCATTATGACCTACCTCGACTAAACCCACGAGTAAAAATTATCAATTTTTTCCATGGCGACCTTTTTTTACTCTCGGGCATTTTTCAACATGTTGAAAAATACACCGCGTCCTAGCTGAGGCCTCGAGTATGTGTGGACTACTCTCGAGCATGAAGGAGATTTACAAAGACCTCGTGTCCACCATGCTGCGAGTATGAGTCGAGGGCAAACTCGTGTGAACTAGGTCGCCGCAGTGGGACAGCCCCTTAAGGCAGCAACTCTACCGATACGCCATTGTGCTGCCCTATCTGCCTGGATAGCACGCAAAACAAAAGTTTTTCATTGTATCTCTGGACACAAGGTAATAATGAACCAATGCCAATTTATAACAGCTAGTGCTAGTCCCACTTACCTGCATCTGGCACATACCACACTAGTGTGAGTTAAATTCCATCTGCCACTCCCTGGCTCACTTCCCTAGTTGATCCAGATCCTGTTCTAACCTTAGATAGCCTTCCTCCACTATACCACCAAAATTAGTGTCAACCACCATATACTAACCCATTTAACTACATTGTCATCCTAAGCGTTAATGCAGATGATAAACAACAGTGGACCCAGCACAGATACCACAGTTCATAGACCTGCAATCTGATAAAAGAACATCTGACTCCTTCCACCAAGCCAGTTTTGGATCCATTTGGCTAGTCCGCCTTGGATCTTGTGTGATGTAGCCTTCTAGACTGGCCTACTGTGTAGGACCTTGTTAAAGACCATACTATAACATTTGGTGTGCCTAATCAATGTCCCAGCTTTAAACAACATTGGTTAGTACATAATTCAATCCTGTAGTTACAAAGTGGTTGCAAAGGCTTTAATTCTGATACCAAATCCATGCCAGCCAATTTTGCGTTAGAAACTTATTTTTCTGACTTATCACCTGAGCAACCTCCATGACCGTGCCTCTGTAATTTATGTGAAAATTGTGCTTTCACTACCTCTATTACAGTTTGCTTCGTCAACAAACTAAATCGACAGTGGCGCAGCGATAGAGTTGCCTTTTAGCGCCAGAGACCAGGTTCAGTCCTGACTACTGGTGCTGTCTATACGGAGTTTGGATGTTCTCCCTGTGACCGCGTGGGTTTTCTCCGGTTTCCCCCCACATTCCAAAGACGTACAGGTTTGTAGGTTAATTGGCTTTGGTAAACTTGTAAATTGTCTCCAGTATGTAGTTTTCGGAGTAATCGCTGATCAGTGCAGACTCGGTGGGCTGAATGACCTATTTACATGCTGCATCTCAAAAATCTAAAGTTTAAATCTAACCTTGAAATAATAAATATTATCATTTTGATCCCAGCAACTGTGCTTTTTAGAATTGCTGCTTTAAAGATCAGGATCACCAATTTAGCATCTGTCAGAAGAACAGAAGGCTAATTTGTACATGTTTTGCTATTTTTTGGGACAAGTACTCAAAGCAAATGGTATACACTTCTTGCCCATCATCCATAGTATCATTATGCATCTATGCTAGAAATTGAAACATTAGATGCCTGCTGCAAGGTTTTCATCATATTATAGTGATGTCATACTCAATCTGTACTTACATCTATCAAATATAACCATATAACAATTACTGCACGGAAACAGGCCATCTCGACCCTTCTAGTAGCAATGTTACAAAATTTTGAGATTTTAAAAATCAAGTCTGCAATTTATCCCATCAGATAAAGCATAAAAAGAAGTTTAATTTGACACCTAATTCACTTTCATATCTCACGTATTTAGAAAGTTATGGCCATTTTCATACTCGGAAATTAGCATCTTGTTCCCTATTGATTTTCTATGGACATAACAAAAAAGCTGTGATCGGGGACAGTCAAAAGCCCATAACTTTCTTAAAAATTAAGAGAACTGAATTAAATTTTCAGTTATCATAGATTGAAGCATTCTGAAACAAATATAAAATAATCTTACTTGGATGACCTGAAATTAAAGCATATAATTAGTTAGTTACCCAATTGTAGCTAATTTCAAACTTCAATTACTAGATCTAAACATCTACCCATTTCTTAATAAATGATTAACATTTTTAAATAGCCTAAGTGTCCAAATAATATTCACAAATAATTCACAATAAAACATGATTTTAAAATCTCATTTACATTAATTTATAGGCCAAATGGAAGGAATTTAGTGTTCAATTGCTGTAAATTAAAGTCCATTTAAATCAGCTTTCCAGTGGGATCCTGTGAACGTGCTGGTTTAGAACGTTCACATTGTAGTAGATTTGTGCCTCAAATGCCCAGAAAAATACTGCGGGATATAATGGGCCCCAAATTAGCTACTCGCAACATTAAACTTTGTATAAAGGGATCTTAAGAAGCCCTTTTTAACGTAAAAATAAACAGCCTACCTTCCGTTTTCCCCTGTATGAGATCCGACCCGTTGTCGGCGGTCGCGGGTTTAGAGGTTAATTTTTAACCTACTATAACAAGTAAAGAAAGCCCTTAAAACTAAAAATAGCTATTTTTCGTTAATAATTAACTAGGCTGAAAAACCTCGATTTGAACAGCCTAGGGAAAATTGCGTTTTAAACCCGCCACCCTCTAAACGGCGCCAAAATCGCGCACATGGGCTGGGACAGATTTTCAGCAATCTTCAGGTAGGCTTTGCAACATACCTACTTCTAGTCCGTGCCGAACACGTATTCTCCCCTAGTCCCATATACCTGCGCTCAGACCATAACCCTCCATTCCTTTCCCGTCCATATAACTATCCAATTTATTTTTAAATGATAAAAACAAACCTGCCTCCACCACCTTCACTGGAAGCTCATTCCACACAGCCACCACTCTCTGAGTAAAGAAGTTCCCCCTCATGTTACCCCTAAACGTCTGTCCCTTAATTCTCAAGTCATGTCCCTGAAATTTGTTTTACATCAGCTCGGTTCATGGTGTCTTTTCTTCACTATGACTGCCAGTAAATTCATACAATTGACCCTTATTACCAGCAGACAAACAATGCCACCTTTGTTTCTCAACCAAGGATTAGTCCTTTCATTGTAGGCCACAATTGCATTTGAGGCTGACACAGGACGGAATTCCCTGGCATTTATAGCTGCCAGGGATTTGCAATCCCACACATCAAATGCTTTGGATAGATCCTTATGTTTCTCACACTGCACAGAAACCCATCTCTGCGTGCATGATCGAATAATTCTCCGACGTTATAATACCTCGATAGATACCTGGGTACCACAAAGTAATTGTGTTTGCTGTCAACCTTTGACTGCATATTGCCAAACTATTACTCTGCCATCTCAAACGGCTGTGTGTTAAAGTATTCTTCCAAACTCTGGTCAATGTTATCTTTAATTTTTGCAGAATTACTAAACTAGTGAGTATTTATCACATTTTGAAGCCAATTGCACCATAATATTGCTTCCTTTCATTCGCACATGGAAGCATTAAATGCGTTCATTTTCAACACGATCTTCCAGCACAAGGATATTATTAGCCATCCTTTCCACGTGGATTATATTGGTTGATTGAAAGATATAGCTTGGATACGGGCTCTTCAGCCCACCGAGTCCACATCACCATCAATCACCCGTTCACACTAGTTCTATGATACCCCACATTCTCATCTACTCCCTACACTCTAGGGCCAATTAACCTACAAACCCGCAGGTCATAGGGATAGAGTTATAAAGCGTAGAAACAGGCCCATCGGCCCAACTTTCCCACGCCGACCAACATGTCCCATCTACACTAGTCCCACTCACCTGTGTTTGGCCCATATTCCTCTAAACCTTTCCTATCCATATACCGGGGTCAAGGAAAGAGCGTTCACGTCGCGGCCCTGTTTCAACCAATCTTTCCACCACCACGCACAAGACGCACAAGAAGCGCAAGACAGACACCATTGTGCAGATGCCGAGAAGTGTGTTCAGCTCTTGCTGAACAACTTCTAATCTTGTGTGTGGACTCGATAAGAAGAAGAAGATCCATATACCTCTCTAAATGTTTCTTAAATGTTGTGATAGCAACTACCTTCTCTGGCAGCTCATTCCATACACCCACCATCCTTTGTGTAACAAATGTTACCCCTCAGGCTCCTAAATTGGGCGGCGCGACTCTTGTCAGCAGCGGCCTCTGCAGTCCGTCTGTCTTTTTTATTGTTTTCTGTCTTGTAGTTTTTATTGTTTTTTTTGTCGGGGTATGTGTGTGGGGGTGGGGTGGGGCGGGGGAACTTTAAGGTCTTTCCCCTGCACGGGAGACCCGACCTTTTCTTTGTCGGGTCTCCGTTGTCGTTGGGGCTGCAACGTGGAGCGGCCTCCAACAGGAATGACCTGGGACTCCAGTCGCAGAGCTGCGGATCTACTCAGCATCACGGAGCTGGCCGAGTCCGGAGCGGGTGGAGCTGTGGTGGAGCGCTGCTGTGACCCGACACCCGGAGATTCGGAAGCTCCTACCGCAGGTCTGTGGACAGTAATACCGGGAGCCCGCGGGTCCCTGGTGGGAGACCGCTTTTCGGGGCTTCCGCAGCGGCGACTTCTCCCGCCCGAGTTGCGGGGTCGAAGAGCACCTGGAGCGGGGCCTACATCACCGCCCCGCGCGGCTTGGAATGGCCGCGGGACTTTGTGAGCGCCCGCCGGGGCTCCAACACCAAGACCCGGTGCGTGGCCTTGCATCACCCGGCGTGGCTTTAATGGCTGCGGGACATTTAACATCGCCCGCTGGGGGCTTTGAATCTGTCTTTGACTCTGACATGGGGGGGAGAGGGGAGTGCAGGGGAGAGATATGTTTAAGTTTTGCCTTCCATCACAGTGAGGAGGACTCACTGTGATGGATGTTTATGTGAATTGAATTGTGTTGGTGTGTGTCTTGGTTCTTTTTTTGTATGGCTGCACAAACCAAATTTCGTTTGGACCTCATGTGAGGTTCAAATGACAATAAAAGGTATTGTATTGTATTGTATTGTATTAACTCTCCCCCCCCTCACCATAAAGGATGTGGGAGGAAACTGGAGCACCCAGAGGAAACTCACACGGTCACAGGGAGAACCTACAAACTTCACCCACAGACAGCACCCAAGGTCAGGATCGAACTTGGGTCCCTGTCACTGTGAGGTAGCGGCTCCACAGGCTGTACCATTGTGTCGGCCAAAATGATTCATTCAATTGTTACAAATCCCCAAGGTTGCCTAAGAAGTCCGTTTGAGCTGACAAGTATCGTATTACTGTATTCATTTTACTTCTCAATAGGGTCCTCTACTTACAAATTTATGCTGTCTTACTTACTCTGACTTTACTTCAAATCCCAATTGATCCAGCTTTAAGAGTGGCTGCCGCTGCTTTGCAGATGAAAGCCTGGCCTTGGAGCTCCACGTCTCTCCTTGTTTTGACTCGCAGGGCATGTGTGAGATTCTTTCACTAGGCATGTCATTAGCAGATGTTAGTGTCAGTCAGCTGCCGGTATTTCTGTTGCTTTTGCTTCTAGTCGTGGAGTAAATGAAGTAAAACTATTTCTTTTTAAAGAACTCACATCCTTCTGCCAATTTGCTGTCATACGTCAGAACAGCTCACTGTCCATTGTAGTGTTCTACAGCAACAGCCGTCCCTGGATATTGCTGCAGTTCTGACAAGATAGGGTCATAAAGCTACGCAGCATGGAAATAGGCCCTTCAGCCCAAGTTTGCATTTTGGGGTAGTCCCATTTGCCTGCATTTGGCCCATAGCCGTCTAAAATCTATCAATCTATCTATCTATCTATCTATCTATCTATCTATCTATCTATCTATCTATCTATCTATCTATCTATCTATCTATCTATCTATCTATCTATCTATCTATCTATCTATCTATCTATCTATCTATCTATCTATCTATCTATCTATCTATCTATCTATCTATCTATCTATCTATCTATCTACCTGACTCGCACACAGGTAAAGGTGTAAGCTTCTTTAATAGACATTCCAGTGCCAGATATGCAGTACATTGTTTGTTCAGTCTGCTGCATCAACTGAATATAATAAACGAGTTCTTACACTATAAAGCATGCACTAGGCGGGGTAATTACTACTAAGCATTCTGATTGGCTAACATGCAATAGTCAATCTACAATATATATATATACACAAATATATTTTTAGTCCTCCCAGGATTACATTAGTAGGAGATATGTTTAAATGAGAGCACATTCAGTGGCGCAGCTGGTTGAGCTGCTACCTCATAGCGCCAGAGACCCGGGTTCAATCCTGTCCTCAGGCGCTGTCCATGTGGAGTGTGCACGTTCTCCCTATGACACTGTGCTTTCTCCTGTTTCCTCCCACATCCCAAAGACGTGCAGGTTCATAGGTTAATTGGCCTCTACAAAATTGCCCTGAGTGTGTAGGAAGTGGATGAGAAACCAGGATAACATGGAACTAGTGTCAATGGATGATCAATGGTCAGTATGGGCTTGTTGGGTTGAAGTGCCACCTGCTCAGCGGGTCAGGCAGCATCTCTAGGGGGTATGGATTGGTGACCTTTCTGGTCCGGACCCTACTTCAGACCCAACACCAGCCCACTAAATTAATCCAGCACTCAGCTCTGAAGTAGGGTGTCGAACCAAAACATCACCCATTCCTTCTCTCCAGAGATGCTGCCGTTCCCAATGAATTACTCCAGCACCTTATGTGTGCTTTTTGTATAAATCAGCATCTGCAGTTCCTTGCATTTCCTACAGTCAGAACCTTTTTTCGTATGGTGAAAATGTCAAAGACTAGGGACCACAGCTTTAAGGTGAGAAGGGGAAAGAAATTGTGTGGGGCAAATATATTTAAAAAGAGAATGGTGGTGCCTAGAACACACTGCTGGGTTGGTGTTGGAGGAAGATATGATACTGACGTATAAGAGGCTTTTACATAGGCACATGGGCATGCAGAGAATGGAGGAATATGGATCATGTGCAGGCAGAGAAGATTAGTTTATCTTAGCATCATGTTCAGCACAGATATTGCAGACTGAACGGTTCTTTCCTGTGCTGTACCTGTGCTGTGCTGAGAACGTACAAACTCCATAACAGACAGTACCCGTAGTCAGGATCAAACCTGGGTCTCTGGCGCTGTAAGGCAATACATTTGCTGTGGAGAATGCATTTATTTTCATTGAAGACCCATTCTGAGCTGCTGTTGTAAATGTTCCTCCTGTAGATGTCACTATAATATATATTTTCAAAGTTCAGACTTGCCGTGATATAACAGTTTTAAAGTGATTCATGGCACCATCTAACACACAACAGCTGTTATTTTAAAGAGATTGAAATATTCGCCTGGCATTGCAAAATTGGCCGTTGCACAATATGTTTCCCACAAACTATTCATTCAACTATTTGCTTTCAACTGATCCAAAAATGTGTGAAATTAATGCTTCAACATAATATCTGTCAATTATCTTTTTTGCTTTTCATTGCCCTCTTAATCAAAGACCTGGCCTTTCAAAGAACTGGATCTAAATAAAGTATTTTACTTTACATCAATTAATGTGCCACTTGGGCGCCACAGCGGTGCAGCTGAAAGAGGCACTGCCTCATATCACGAGACCCGGGTTCGATACTGACCTCGGGTGCTGTCTGTACGGAATTTGTACGTTTTCCATGTGACCGGGAGGGGTTTTCTCCGGGTGCTCCGGTTTCCTCCCACATCCCAAAGACGTGCAGGGCTTGTAAATTAATTGGCTTCTGTAAATTGTCCCGAGTGTGTAGAGAGTGGATGAGAATTGTAGGAACGTAGAACTACAGGGCATCTCCCATTTCTAGCTTCCTTCTCCCCCCCTTACTGGAAACGTCACCAATCCATGTTCTCCAGAGATAGACACAAAATAGAGATAGACTCCAGAGATGCTGCCTGACCCGCTGAGTTACTCCAGCACTTTGTGTCGTATGGATGAGAAAGTGAGATAACACAGAACCCGTGTGAATAGGTGATCGTTGGTCGGCGTGGACTCGGCGTCCCGAAGGATCTGTTTCCATGCTGTATCTCTAAATGAACTGAAATAAACTAAGAGGGGCAGCACGATGGGTCAGATGTCCCGGGTTCAATGATGACGACGGGTGCTGTCTGTACGGAGTTTGTACGTTAAGAGATTAGTATACAAACTTAAAGCACACGGTATTGGGGGTTCAGTATTGATGTGGATAGAGAACTGGCTGGCAAGCAGGAAGCAAAGAGTAGGAGTAAACGGGTCCTTTTCAGAATGGCAGGCAGTGACTAGTGGGGTACTGCAAGGCTCAGTGCTGGGACCCCAGCTATTTATGTATTAATGATTTGGACGAGGGAATTGAATGCAACATCTCCAAGTTTGCAGATGACACGAAGCTGGGGGGCAGTGTTAGCTGTGAGGAGGATGCTAGGAGGCTGCAAGGTGACTTGGATAGGCTGGGTGAGTGGGCAAATGTATGGCAGATACAGTATAATGTGGATAAATGTGATGTTATCCACTTTGGTGGCAAAAACAGGAAAGTAGACTATTCTCTAAATGGTGGCCGATTAGGAAAAGGGAAGATGCAACGAGACCTGGGTGTCATGGTACACCAGTCATTGAAAGTAGGCATGCAGGTGCAGTAGGCAGTGAAGAAAGCGAATGGTATGTTAGCATTCATAGCAAAAGGATTTGAGTATAGGAGCAGGGAGGTTCTACTGCAGTTGTACAGGGTATTGGTGAGACCACACCTGGAGTATGGTGCACAGTTTTGGTCTCCAAATCTGAAGAAAGACATTCTTGCCATTGAGGGAGTACAGAGACGGTTCACCAGACTGATTCCTGGGATGTCAGGACTTTCATATGAAGAAAGACTGGATAGACTCGGCTTGTACTCGCTAGAATTTAGAAGATTGAGGGGGGATCTTATAGAAACTTACAAAATTCTTAAGGGGTTGGGCAGGCTAGATGCAGGAAGATTGTTCCTGATGTTGGGGAAGTCCAGGAAGGGGGTCACAGTTTAAAGATAAAGGGGAAATCCTTTAGGATCGAGATGAGAAAAAAAAAATTCAGAGTGGTGAATCTCTGGAACTATCTGCCACAGAAGGTAGTTGAGGCCAGTTCATTGGCTATATTTAAGAGGGAGTTAGATGTGGCCCTTGTGGCTAAAGGGATCAGGGGGTATGGAGAGAAGGCAGGTACAGGATACTGAGTTGGATGATCAGCCATGATCATATTGAATGGTGGTGCAGGCTCGAAGGGCCGAATGGCCTACTCCTGCACCTATTTTCTATGTTTCTATGTTCTCCCCGTGACCAGCGACTGGGGCAATGGAACTCCGGCCCGGCTGGAGCCGGCAGATCCGTTCCCATACCTGACTTCCAAGGCGATCTTTACGGGCCGGCTTCTCAGCCTTCAAGGCCATGACCTCTATCGGTCCGGCAAAAGGGATAATCCAGAAAGGCTCTGGAACCAAGGTTGACAGAAAATCAGTGGTGGGCCTGTAGTAACTTGAATTTCAGCATCAAGCAGCAATATGATTCCTCTGCTATCCTATCTTTAGACAAGCTTTCCCATTATTGGGATGAATTTAACGGTGTTAATCCAGTGGTGAGGAACATGCTGTAAAAGCAAATACTGAAGTTTGAATGCTAGAGATACTGAACAGGTCAGACATCTGTGGCACGACGGAGAAACAAAGTCAATGTTTCAAAGCCTTTCATCAGGCCTGGTAAAAGGGCGGAGATGAATAAACTTGGGAGGAAGGGCAAGCGTGGGATGGGGGAAGCCTGTGTTAGGATAGGACAATAGACAATAGGTGCAGGAGTAGGCCATTTGGCCCGAGCCAGCACCGCCATTCAATGTGATCATGGCTGATTATCCCCAATCAGTACCCCGTTCCTGCCTTCTCCCTATATCCCCTGACTCTGCTATTTTTAAGAGCCCTATCTAGCTCTATCTTGAAAGCATCCAGAGTACCTGCCTCCACCGCCCTCTGAGGCAGAGAATTCCACAGACTCACCACTCTCTGTGAGAAAAAGTGTTTCCTCGTCTCCGTTCTAAATGGCTTACTCCTTATTCTTAAACTGTGGCCCCTGGACTCCCCCAACATCGGGAACATGTTTCCTACCTCTAGCATGTCCAAGCCCTTAACAATCTTATATGTTTCAATGAGATGCCCTCTCATCCTTCTAAACTCCAGAGTGTACAAGCCCAGCTGCTCCATTCACTCAGCATATGACAGTCCCGCCATCCCGGGAATTAACCTTGTAAACCTACGCTGCACTCCCTCAATAAGAATGTCCTTCCTCAAATTAGGGGACCAAAATTGCACACAGTAGTCCAGGTGTGGTCTCACTGGGGCCCTGTACAACTGCAGAAGGACCTCTTTGCTCCTATATTCGATTCCTCTTGTTATAAAGGCCAACATGCCATTCGCTTTCTTCACTGCCTGCTGTACCTGCATGCCTACTTTCATAGACTGATGTACAAGGACCCCCAGATCCCGTTGTGCTTCCCCTTTTCCCAACTTGAGGCCATTTAGATAGTAATCTGCCTTCCTGTTTTTGCTACCAAAGTGGATAACCTCACATTTATCAGCATTAAACTTCATCTGCCATGCATCTGCCCACTGCCCCAACCTGTCCAAGTCACCCTGCATTCTCATAGCATCCTCCTCACAGTTCACACTGCCACCCAGCTTTGTGTCATCTGCAAATTTGCTAATGTTACTTTATAGGAGGCAGGAAAGTTTAAATTTAAAAAAGAGACAAAGAGGAAAGGGTAAAGAAGGAAAAGATGAGTCTAGACGAGATGTCAAGTGGTAAAGTAGAATTCTCATGTCAAACTGTATAATAACAATAGAGCATAGAATAGTACACCACAGGACCGAGCCCTTCAGCCCACAATGATTGTGCCGAACATAAACTGATCTCATCTGCCTGTACATGATCCATATCCCTCTATTCCTTGTGCTTTCATGTGTCTATGTAAAAGCCGCTCAAACACCACTATCATATCTGCCTCCACCACCGTCCATGGCTCTGTGTGCCAGACCCCCTCCACTCTCTGTATACAGGACCTGCCCCGCACATCTCGATTAAACTTTTCCCTCTCACCTTATAGGCATTCCCTGTAGTATTCGACATTTCCACCCTAGGATAAAGATTCTGACTGTCTACGTTATCTATGCCTCGCATCATTTTATAGACGTCGCGTGCCTGAGAAATGATCCGTTTATCAAATCTCTCACCGAATTCTATAATTCAATAGATTAACCAGTAGGGTAATTGATTTAGTCCTAGATTCATACAGCATGGAAATAGGCCTTTCAACATGTCCACGCTGACCAAGATGCCCCATCTAAGCAAGTCCCATTCATCTGCATTTGGCCCATATTCCTTTAAACCATTCCTATCCATGTACAATGCCATAATGTTTGGGACAAAGACCCTTCATTTATTTATTTGCCTCTGTACTCCACAATTTGAGATTTGTAATAGAAAAAAATCACATATGTATAAACACAGCTGTAAGTTCTACATGGTGAAACCAAAATGTATAAAAATGGCCTATATTAAAATCTGACAATGTGCACTTTAACCACATGGTTATTTTTTATTCCAAATCTCAAATTGTGGAGTACTGAGGCAAATAAAAAAAAGTGGGTCTTTGGAGGGCACCGTACTTG
The DNA here is from genome assembly GCF_010909765.2 of Amblyraja radiata. Lineage (NCBI taxonomy): Eukaryota > Metazoa > Chordata > Chondrichthyes > Rajiformes > Rajidae > Amblyraja > Amblyraja radiata. The sequence continues at coordinate 31,954,859 of NC_045969.1, read as the reverse complement.
TCCAAGTGTCTTTTAGATGCTGTTGTAGTGCCTGCCACAACTACCTTCTCTGACAGGTTTTGGGACATATAACAATAAAACATTCTTGATTCTTGAATATATTTATTTGTAATTACCTAGCTATTTTACTCACAGACTTAACTAATTGTCTTTGCTGTGTTAAGTTCATAAGTTATGGGAGCAGGATTAGGCCATTCGGCCCATCGAGTTATGTTCGTCATTCAATCATGGTTGATCTATCTTTCCCTCTCAACCCCATTCTCCTGCCTTCTCCCAATAACACCTGATACCTTTACAATCAATCAAGTTAATGTCAGTGAAAGTCATGTGATACAGGAATACCTATTTTGCAAAACCCAAAGTGCTGGATAAACTCAGTGGGTCAGGCGTATTAACAAAGTGCTGAAGGGCCCCATACGTGTTTTGGCTGTGTTACATAGTTGACCACTAGAAGGCAGCATTTACCTCAGTTAGAGTCTCGGAGGTCCATAATGAATACTGAGAAATAACTGAAGGACACTATTCTTCGTGTTCTGTTACGGTTCTCAGAGATTCCTCTGAAGAGAAGGAAGGAAATGTAAGTGCGACAAAGATAAGGGATATGGTAGAGGGGAGATTACCAACCAGAAAAAGACACAAAGTGCTGGGGTAACTCAGCAAGTCAGGCTGCGTTGATGGGGATAGACACAAAGTGCTGAAGTAACTCAGCGGGTCAGGCATCATCTCTGGAGAAAATGGACAGGTGACATTTTACATCGGGATCCTTCCCACATTGGAGAAAGGGCAGCATAAAGCCTGACAGGTAATAGTTTGATACAGGTGATGCAGGGTTTTTGATGGTCGGACAAAGGCCAGAGAGGAAAAGGCAGAAGGTTTGAGACAAAAGGATGGAAGAGTTGAGAATTGTGAAGCCAGAGGAATGTATGCAGGTGGAAGGGAGGGGGAGGGGACCCGGAGACACATATTTAAATCACATACATTTAAATCCCCACAGCTGGAGAGTTTAAATTCAAATAATTAAAACAAAAATCTAATATATGAATATATAATGGTAGTCATTATTGCTGTAAAAATACATCTGATTCAGGATAGGAAATCCACAACCTGGTCTATGGAAACAGGCCCTTCGGCCCACCGAATCCATGCTGAACAGCGATCATCTGTGCACTGGTTCTCTCCGACACACTAAGAACATTTTACAGAGTTAAATTAACCTACAAACCTGCACGTTGTTGGAATGTGGGAGGACACAAAATAGACACAAAATGCTGGAATAACTCAGTCGGTCAGACAGCATCTCTGGAGAAAAAGAATAGGAGACGTTTTGGGTTGGAACCCTTCTTTACACTGAATGTATAGTTGAGGGGGGAGGGGGGGGGGTGGTCATCCCACTTTCTCATCCACACCCTACACACCAGGGACAATTTACAGAGGCCCAATTAACCAACAAACCCACATGTCGCTGGGGTGTGGGCGGGAAACCATACGCCTAGAGCGGACCCACACAGTCACAGGGACAAGGTGCAAACTCCACACAGACAGCACCTGTGGTCATGTTCGAACCCGGGTCTTTGGTGCTGTGAGGAAGCAGCTCTGCTGCCGCACCACTGTACCGCCCATATTTCTGCTCCTGCTTTCTTTTGTATATCCTTTTGTGTATCCCAGAGCATTGGGGGAATTCCCCGACAACTGAAGGCTACAGCTTCATTGACCTCAGTTCCATCTGGAATTCCCTTCCAGAATCTCTCTTGGGTTTTCTTGGGTGCTCCAGTTTTCTCCCACATCCCAAAGACATGCGGGTTTTTTTGATTAATTGGCCTCTGTAAATTGTCCCTTGTGTGTTGGGAGTGGATGAGAAAGTGGGATAACATAGAAGTAGTGTGAACGGGTCGGCATGGACTTGGTGGGCCAAATCATAATCATAATAGTACTTCATCAGCCAAGTATGTTTTGCAACATACAAAAGGCCCGTTTCCATGCTGTATCTCTAAACTCTAAATAGGCCCCTGTCCATTCAAGCCTATATTTGTCCTCAGCCCCTCTGTATCTCAATTCCTTATCTTTTGTTTAAATCGTCCGCTTAAAATCCATCTCTTTTATTAAGGCAGGCCTTGCTCTTCCTAATAATGTACCATTTGGCCTGACATCCTTTCATTTCCTTGCGCCTTTGCTTTGGGATGTTTTTCTAAGTTGCAGTACAAACAAGATGTAATTGCAGCTGATGTATATTTATCAGAGCAAATTAAGGAAAATCTACCTCCGGTTTCCATAACTGCCCCCTGGAGCAAGTGGCTGGTTGGCTGTTAGCTATCCTTCCAAAGAGTCACAAACGTCATATAGCTCGGAAACAGATTTCAAGTTTGACCCTTGAAGTCCATCTGACCTTGTGATTATAGTGTAGGTGCTAATTTTAGTTAAGAGATACAGCGTGGAAACAGGCGCTTTGGCCCACAGATTCCACGCCGACCATTGTTCCCACTTTCACAATCCTGTACACTTGGAGCAATTTACAGAGGGCCAACTAAACTACAAACCCGCATGTTTTTGTAGTGTGGGAGGAAACAGGAGCTCTCGGTGAAAACCCACCTTATCGCAGGGAGAACTTACAAACTCTGCACAGACAGCACCTGTAGTCAGGATCGAACTGGGGTCCCTGGCGCTGTAAGGCAGCAACTCTACCGCTGCGCCACCGTGCTCCCCTAAAGGTATGGCAGAGCAGGTTTTTACACAGTGAGTGGTGGGAACACGCTGCCAGGGGTGGTGGTGTAGGCAGATACAATAGTGGCTTTAAGAGGCACATGGATATGCAGGGAGTGGAGGGATATGGATCACATGCAGGCATGGAGATTAGTTTAACTTGGGATTGTGTTTGGCACAGATATTGTGGGCTGAATGATCTATTCCTGTGCTGCACTGTTCCATGTTATTCTGAACTTAAATGCATTCCCCCTACTTAAAACTTGTCTCTACTGCCATCTCTACTTCTAATTGCTCCATGGATGCAATGCAGACAGGACATTTGGAATAACATGGTGGGACATTTGATGACATTTCACTTTACAAACGGATGCTAAAAACAAAACCTGCCCCTATTATTAACAGGTGTTGTGTGAAGAAGGGACCCGATCCAAAACGTCACCTATCCGTTTTCTCCAGGGATGCTGTTTGACCCGCTGAGTTACTCCAGCACTTTGTGTCTACCTTCCATATTATTAACACCAATGCTTAATTATCAGCAGGAAATAAACCACAGGTGGTAGAAAGTTGGCTCATTGGCTTTTTGAAAAGAAATGAGAAATATAGAACAAAAACGTTCCCATTAAAATCGCACAAATCCATTCACCGCTGCCAAAATGTTAATCTCATCTAATCCACTGCTAAATCTAAGGGTGTCTGGGCTGTAGTCATCTCAGATTAACTCAAAATCTTTAAAGCGCTGGAGGCACCAAGGCAGAAAGACAGCAATGCAAGGAAAATGCTCTGTCAGCAACTCAAGCATCTGTGGAAGGATATTCCATCTGTCTGGGTGGTAAGGAGGTTGTTCTGTTAGGAACACATATATTCAGGGACAGTTTCACATTTTTTCATCTCCGTCTCTTTCTCTCCCCGCCACCCCCCTCCCCACCCCCCTGCTTTCAGTCTGAAGAAGGCTCCTATTTCAGATTGGGCCTTCAGACCAAGTCTGAAGAAGGGTTCCAACACGAAACATCGCCTACCTTTTTTCTCCAGAGATGCTGAGTTACTCCAGCACTTTGTGTCTATCTACAGTTTCACATAGAATGTATTGTGCAGTTTGTTCCAGGCCATTCTTCCCCAAAAACTACTCCGGCAAGACCCTGATCAGCATTGATGTACAGAAAGATCGTGGGGGGGGTCTACATCCATAGTTCCCTGAAAGTGGCATCACAAGTAGATTGAGCGCTAAAGAAGGCCAGGCACAAAGTGCTGGAGTAACTCAGTGGGTCAGGCAGCATCTCAGGAGAGCATGAATAGGTGATACTTCGGGTCGAGACCCTTCTTCAGACTGTCAGAATGTACAGGGAGAATGTACAAACACCATACAGACAGCACCCGTAGTCAGGATCGAACCTGGGTCTCTAATGTTGTAAGGCAGCAACTCTGCCACTGTGCTGTCCTGTGTGGCATGTGGAAGCAGGAAGAGTTGGCATACAGGAATATACAAAGTATAAGATATTTTTGAAAAGGAGTCTCGGCTGTTGGTCCTCCTGCCAGTTTGATCAGAATAAAACTTTTAAATTAATTTGTGGTTCAGTTATAGTGTAGATTCCCAAGTGTCAGAAAACATAGAAACATAGAAAGTAGGTGCGAGAGTAGACCACCAGGTCCGTCGAGCCCGCACCGCCATTCGCTCATGGCTGAACACTAAACAGACACACTTACCCACAAACAGTAGACACAAGACACAGAACACAAGACACTACCCTCCCCTTTATACCGCTATCACCCCTCTCCACCCCAAGAACCTCGTGATCTCCTGGGGGAGGCAAAAAACCGGATAAAAACCCAGGTCCAATTCGGGAAAAAAATCCGGGAAATTCCTCTCCGACCCCAATCCAGGCGATCGACACTTGTCCAGGAGATCACTCAGGTCTTACTATACTAACCATACCTAGGTCCATATCCCTGCCCTCTCCCCGTAGCCCCTTATCCCCTTGGCAGCTAAAAAAACATCTATTTTAGTCTTAAATATATTTAACGTTTCTGCTTCCACTGCTCCCTGGGGCAGTGAATTCCATAAATTAACCACCCTCTGGGTGAAGAAGTTCTTCCTCATCTCAGTTTTAAAAGAGCCCCCCCTTATTCTGCAACTATGTCCCCTAGTTCTAGTTTCCCCGATCATTGGGAACATCCTCGGTGCATCCACCCGATCAAGGCCCCTCACGATCTTATATGTTTCAATGAGATCGCCTCTCATTCTTCTAAACTCCAAAGAGTAGAGTTCCAGCCTACTTAACCTTTCCTCATATGTCAATCCCCTCATTGCAGGAATTAATGACAGAAACAAACAACAGAATATTTATTCTTCCCCCACTAGAATAAGAAACATATTCCTTTTATTATTGGCCTTGCCATTGCTTCAGATGTATTGCATTAACTGGTACTTAGAATCTAATTTGGTACATAACGATTGTTAAATATTGCCATTTACAGACTCCCTGCGCAAGCTTGGAAACAAGGATTTGACGAAGTAACACAGTGACATTGCATACTTTTGTTGATCTTTAACACATTACTCACATGATCAGTTTAGTTTAATTTAGAGATACAGTATTGAAACAGGCCCTTCTACCCACCGATTACGAGCCGACCATCGATCTCCCGTTCACACTAGTTCTGTGTTATCCCACTCTCTCATCCCCTCCCTACACACTAGGGGAAATTCACAGAGGGCCAATTAACCTACAAACCCGCACGCCTTTGGGATGTGGGAGGAATCCGGGGAAAAGCCACATGGTCACAGGGAGAACGTGCAAACTCCACGCACAGACAGCACCCCAGGTCAAGATCAAACCTGGATCTCTGGCGCTGTGAGGCAGCAGCTCTACCGGCTGTGCCCCTGTGCTGCCCATAAAATGATATAAGATGATTAAAAACCTTAACTCTGATTTAATCTCCAAAACACCCTAACTGGGCTTTCTTGTGAATTTAGTATCCTATTTTTGAACAAAAAAAGGACATTAAAAAAATAAATAATTGATTTTCTCACATATACTATCTCTCCAGGGGAAAATTTTTTTTAATATATAATTTACCTCATTAAAGCTTTTTTGCAAATTGTAACTTGTTTTTCAACAAAATAAATTGAAGAGAATAAACTGTACAGAATGTGCCGTAAATTCATAAGGTCGATTCCATCACTATCTGACTAAGTGGCATTGATGATTCTCAGAATATGAGTCATATTGTACCTGCTCAGATTGCATCATTTAGTTCACAGACACAGTACTGGAAAAAGATAATGGCACCAGATTTCTCTTAATCTCCCACGAGAGATTGCTGAAATAACTGATTTACATATCACATTTCCTCAGGCAGGTTTTATATATAGTATGATATTTTAGGTTTTAGTTTTTTTGTTTTGTTTAGAGATACAGCGTGGAAACAGGCCCTTCGGTCCACCAAGTCTGCACCGATCAGTGACCACCAACACTATCCTACACACTAGAGGTTAATTTACAATTTATTTTAACCAAAGCCAATCAACCTATGTCTTTAGATACATTAGTTCAGGTTTCTTTAAGATTGGTGTAACGGCAGCAGTTTTGAAAGCGGAGGGGACAATTCCTTGACAATTCCTTGGCAACTCACTTCTCCTTGGCATCAGCTCCACCTACATCAACTGACTCCAACTGGTCCAGAACGCAGCCGCCCGACTCATCACCCACACCAAATCCTGGCATCACATCACTCCAGTCCTCAAAAAACTTCACTGGCTTCCCATCTCCCACCGGATCACCTACAAAATCCTGGTACTCACCTACAAAGCCCTCCACCATCTGGCCCCCACATATCTCATTGACCTCCTCTCCCCCTACCAACCCTCACGGTCCCTCAGATCCACATCAGCCGGTCTCCTCTCCATCCACAAGTCCAACCTCCGCAGTTTTGGGGACAGAGCCTTCTCCAGGGCAGCTCCCAGGCTCTGGAACTCCCTCCCCCAACTGATCCGCAATTCCGTGTCCCTCCCCATCTTCCAGTCCCGCCTCAAGACCCATCTCTTCACCTCTGCCTATCCTTAGCCCCACGTCCCCATCCCTTTTCATCTGTGCATTAATTGCCTCATGCTGTGTTTTGTATTGAATTCTGTCTTTACTTTGTGTACTAGTCATGTCTCTACTATTTATTTCATTCCCCTTACATGTTTTTCCTATACATGCTCAATTTTTGTAAGGTGTCCTTGAGACTCTTGAAAGGCGCCCATAAATAAAATGTATTATTATTATTATTTAGAATGTGGGAGGAAACTGGAGCAGCCGGAGAAAATCCACGCGGTCACGGGGAGAACATACAAACTCCGTACAGACAGCATCCATAGTCAGGATGAACCTGGGTCTCTGGCGCTGTAAGGCAGCAACTCCACCACTGTTCCACCATGCCGCCCCTGGTAGCACGTATGGTACCAATATGGTACCATTATTTCAAACAGTTATCACAAGAGGCTGAAACATTCATGTCAAATCATAAATGTAAAAAATAATCAGTGAAAAATGTGATTATTAAGAAATATGAAATCCTTTTTGTATGTTTATTTTCAATTTGACAATTTTCAGAAAATGGCATGAATGAAAGTCCACTTTTGGTGACATGTTTTGACCAATCGAAAGATACAGCATGGAAACAGGCCCTTTGGCCCACCGAGTCCATGCCAACCATCGATCACCCCTTCACACTAGTTCTATGTTATCCCACTTTCTCATCCACTTCTTACACACTAGAGACAGTTTGTGGAGGGCAATTAACCTGCAAACCCGCACATCTTTAGGATGTGGGAGGAATCCAGAGCATCGTCAGGAAACCCACGCAGTCACAGGGAGATCGTGTAAACTCTACACAGACTGCACCCGAGATCAGGATTGAACCCAGGTCTCTTGCACCGTGAAGCAACAGCTCTACCAGCTGTGCCTTTAATAAAAAACAGCTGTTATCTGTCACAAGGCATAATGTCCTTAACATGTGTTTTTTTTGCGACATCCTGAAACCTTTTAAAAGTTAAAAACTAGATTAATGAGTTGAATAATATAATTAATTCTGAGCATGTGTTCAATATGTACTTTTGAGTGATTATTAAATTAGAAGTTGATTGGTCACAAATTCAAACTAGAAGAGGGGGGTGGGGGTGTATATTGATGGAAAGACATAGAACATAGAACAGTGCAGCAATTGCCCTGACCACAATGCCGAACACAATGCCGTGAAACTAATTTAATCTGCCTGCAAGGAATCCATATTGCTCCACTGCCTATCCATGTCCCTATCGAAAGCCTCTTAGATGCCACTCTCGTATCTGCCTCCTCCGCCACCACTCTGGCAGTGTGTTCCGGGAACTCACCATGCTCTGTCCCGCACACCTCCTTTAAACTTTGCCCCTCTCACCTTAAAACTATCCTCACTAGTCTTTGACGTTTCCACCCTGGGAAGAAGGTTCTGACTGTTTACCTTTTCTATGCCTCGTTGGCAAATGTAGCTTAATTTTTTATTGATATGCTGACCAGCAACTTTTTACCTACAGAAAAAGCACTCTCTTTAACAATTAAATTATGAAACAAAAATGTTTTTCACTGTAGCTCAGTACACGTGACAATAATACTCAACTCAACTCATCTCCCTATTTTATTATTATATGCATCCAGCTGAGTGGCCAGGACTACAGTAACTATGTTTTTAAATTAAATGCAGGCTCCCTGTACCAATGGTAGGGAGAAGGTGGATAATTACTGTAATTTGTACACCATATATCTCATAACAATATACATTTATGATCAAAATTGACTTCATAGTTGTAAATAATTAAAGGAAAATAGGTAAATAGAGAAAGCAAAATAAAAATAAAGGCAGAATTTATCTTTTTTATTACTTACCCAAATGTTAAATATTAAATAGGCAGTGCCTTAAAATATATATTTGTATTATTTATTGGATTAATGGATTAAGGGGGAGGTGGGGATGGGGGGGGGGGGGGGGGGGGGGGGGGGGGGGGGGGGGGGGGAGGGAATGGAGAGAACAGGAATGTTTGTGGGATGAACCATCCAGAGAGACCCCGCACTTGGTGTAATTGCAGTTTCACAAGCATTTAACAAGCTAATCTGACATTACTTTTGATTTGTTGACGTGTTTGCCTACAGATTGGGAGAGGTGTGAGCATTGTGCTGGGCAGGGATTTGAGCTTGTATTTGTGAGCCTGGAGACTGAGGAAAGTTGTTGGAAAAAGCGCGGGATAATTTGATTAAATAAACGAAGGTAATGATTTTCAACAGTCGCCTGCCCATTCCTCACCTTCATGTAATTTTTGTACCTAAATAGGCACTTTGCACTTACCTGATACAGACCGTTCCAAATGCAATTTATATTCCATTTAAATTCTACAATTTTAATACCACTTTATCGCTTTCCTCTTTCCAGTGCCGCCCCCATTTCTCCCACTATCTCCCAGCCCCCCATTTATTTCCCCTGTCTTTGTACACTCATCCTAATATTTGCATCCCTCGAAAATTCTACACTGCAATTTATTTAACTTTCTTAAAATGGAATGTGCAAAATAGAATTTGTGCAGTCCATAACTTCCATAAAAGATTCATATTCATAAGTCATTGTAGCAGAAGGAAGTTATTCAGCCCATCACCATTCAATCATGGTCGATCTATCTTTCCCTCTCAACCCCATTCTTCTGCCTTCTCCCCTTAACCCTGGACACCCATACCAATCAAGTATCTGTCAATCCCCGTCTTAAAAATACCCAAAGACTTGGCCTCCACAGCCCTCTGTGGCAATTAATTCCACAGATTCACTACCCTCTGACTGAAGAAATTCCTCCTCACCTACTTTCTTAAGGTACATCCTTTTATTCTGAGGCCATGCCCTCTGGTTCTACACACTCCCACTAGTGGAAACATCCTCTCCACACCCATTATGTCCAGGCCTTTCACTATTCGATGTTTCAATGAGGTCCCCCCCTCATTCTTCTAAGCTCCCAGCGAGTGCTGTTCATCATATGTTAACCCAATGATCCCAGGGGTCATTCTCATAAACCTCCTCTGGAATATTCTCTTGAACTTTCACACATGTACGGTAGAGGCAGCCAACTTGAAGGACCCTTGTCACCCTGGCCATGCTCTCATTTCACGTCTACCATTGGGAAGTAGGTACAGGAGCCTGAAAACCACAACCTCCAAGTTCAAGAACATCTTCTTCACAACAATGGTGGCACAGTGACTCAGCGGTAGAGTTGCTGCCTCATAGCGCCACAGTGTAGTTCTATCCTGACTACAGGTGCTGTCTGTACGCATTTTGTACATTCGCCCTGTGACCACGTGGGTCTTCTCCAGGTGCTCTGAATTCCTCACACATCTAAAGATGTGCAGGCCTGGAGGTTAATTGACCTGTAAATTGTCCCTAGTGTGTAGGATAGAACTAGTGTACGGGTGATTGCTGGTCAGCATGCACTTGATGGCCGAAGGGCCTATTTCCATTCTGTATTTCTAAACTAAACTAAAAAATCAGGCCCTTGAACACTACACAACATATGACCTATGAACTAGAAGCAAGGAACTCCAGATGCTTGTTTACAAAAACAGTTCTATGCTTCTACATTCTGACAATTAAACACTCTAGACTACCTCGACTCATGGAGTTGTTAATGTGAACATTAGATGGTGCTAATTCCTCAAAGATGTTCCTATCTGAGGTAAGCAGGAAAAATGCTTTTATACTTGACATCGAGAGCAGAATACCAAGTGTTGGAGCAGCGTCTGTCTGTTCCCACACAAAATGACAGTGACAATATAATCCGACCAAGGACAGTGTTCCCTGCGTTCAGCATGTTGAAATAGACCAGACATTACGTCCGAATGATAGATCTCTGGTCTCAGCCCTGTAATAAAATAAACATGATGGCATCATGGAAACGCAATGATGTTCCTTTGGCTCACTCCCATTGTAGGGTTCCCTGATGCTGCAACCTAAAAATAACTAAACTTATTTTCTCGTTTCCTGGACTGAGAAGCCTTTTTATTTCATAGAATCATGAGTCATGCAGCATGGAATAGGCCCTGGCGCAACTTGTCTCCGATCTACATTAGTCCAACCTACCTGCTTATGCCCCATATCCCTCTAAACCTAGTCTATCCATATACCTGTCCAAATGTTTCTTAAACATTTCGAGAGATCTGTTGCGTTTCTGATCTTACTCTTACTGATCTGATTGGATTTGTTTTTCTTTTCAAATCCAGTAGTTTTTGAGAGAGCCAGGCGATCTGAGCAAATATTATTATTGCAGGAACTGCAGAAGGTATGCTCTGGTGGGAGCAGAAAGATGCAGACATTTGGGGAGCAATTCTTCATGTACATTAACCGTTTATTGTAAAATATATTTACATTGGGTGCCTGTGGGTGGAAGGGTTCACCCTCGTGACAATTAATTACCAGTTAAATAAATGAATTATTTGTGCTGAAGATAGACACAAAATGCTGGAGCAACTCTGGAGAAAATGAATAGGTGACGTTTCGGGTCAAGAACCTTCCTTCTTCAGGCTGAAAGTCAGGGGAGAGGGTGCCGGGAGATATGAAAAGGTGCAGAGAACAAATGAAGGATGTGCAAAAAGGCAGCTCCTCCGCACCTAATCACTGGTGCCGAAAGATTCATGTGAAAAGCAGCTGCGTTTTAAATTACATTTGGACCTCTCCACCGACAGAGCAGGCCGTGTAGATTCTGAGGACACAAGTGCCAGGCTTTAATGGATCTGTGAGAGCAGCAGCGATACGTGTCAGTCAGCTCCAGTAATCCTACATCGAATGGCCCCTGTATACAGCAGCAGCAGCAGCAGGACACGCTACAGATTGGGTTGCAGCTTCCCGACACCAGGGAGTGCTCTGACGCATTCACTTGCCCGTTTTTCAGCTAAATCTGCAATGTCACCTTCTGCCTTGGAAAAAGAAACCTGGAGCAAACGGATAGCCTCCCCTTTCACAATGCAACAGCGTAAATAAAAAAACCCGTCAATGTCACGAAAAGACAATCGATGCTGCTAGCTTCAACCAAAATCACAAATTTGGTCGATCCAAGCCGTATATGATTTTGCACGTATTAAGCAATTAACATCCCTGAAGAGTGTCGACATTAACCCCTGCAGCACAGGAAACTACCATCGTACAAGCATTGTGTGTAAGAAGGAACTGGACATTCTGGTTTACACCAAAGATAGACACAACATGCTGGTAACTCAGCGGATCTGGCAGAATCTCTGGAGAAAAGGAACAGGTGAAGGTTTGGGTCGAGACCCTGTGTTAGACTGGAGCTGTGATTCCCACCAGAACAATTTTCTTTCCTGTTTCACTTTACTTAATCCATCCAAAGTGGTGATAATTCAGTGAACAGTCACGTCCACCTTGTCCCTACTGTGAACATTACAGATGAAACAATTTAACTACCGTGGTACAGCTGGTGGAGCTGCTGCCTCACAGCAAGTGTGCTCACATCGGGTGCTGCCTACGTGGAGTTTACACGTTCTCGCTGTAACCACGTGGATTTCTTCCAGGTTTCCTCCCACATCAAAAATCTGTAAATTGCCTACATAGATAAGGTAGACAGAACATTTTTTCCCCAGGGTGGAAATGTCAAGGATTAGAGGACATAGTTTGAAGGTTTCATCAAAGACTCACACCACCCTCGCCACGCTCTCAGGTACAGGAGCCTGAAAACTGTAGCATCCATGTCCAGGAGCAGCTTCTTCCCTACAACCATCAGCCTAATTAAACACCACAGCCTCCAAATAAGCTCCAAACTGCATAGACTTGGGGGCATTGTTCTCATTTTTGCACTATTCGTTTTTTTATAGACATCGAGTCGCCCAAATCCACGCCGACCAACGATCACCTGTACACTAGTTCTATCCTACACACTGGGGACAATTTACAGAAGTCAGTTAACCTACAAACGTGCACATCTTTGGAGTGCGGGAGGAAACCGAAGCACCCGGAGAAAAGCCGATGCGGTCACAGGGAGAATGTAAAAACTCCGTACAGACAGCACCTGTAGTCAGGATCGAACCCTGGTCTATTGTGCTGTGGCAGCAACTCTACCGCTGCACCACTGTGGCAATGACATAACTCCGAGTGACCTTCAAGTGTGAGCTACTTTACGATCTGATTAACTTTAAGGCAAACATTCTGTTCTTTTTTTATAAGCAAAGACGCAGCAGTATAAATTGTGCTGAAAGAACAAATTGTTCAGGTGTCCTGACAATACAAGAAATCCCCAAACGCAAAGATACGCAAGATCAATTTTTCATAAAGAACTTTGTCCCTTTAAAATTATATCATTTAATTCTACAATTCAAATCATATTGTGAAAAATCTACCCTTTCTGCTAATAGTTTATTACATGACAAGTCTATCAATATAGAGACTATTCAGACTTTAAATAAAACAACTATCTTAATCGCAGTAATATAGACTTGATTATATCAGTGTCAGAATATGTCTCTATTACATGAAGTGATGAAAATATTTTTTTCATCTTTGTGCAGGTCCCTACCCACATTTCAACGAGACAATTGTGGATCTTGATAGCTGGTGCCTGTTCTTTATAGACATCAGCCACATTCCTATGTCTCTTTTTCATCTTGAGCCTTTGTCACTTACTCAACCCATCTGCCGACCAAACCCCTCCGAACCTATCACTTGCCAGACTTTGTCCCACCCCACCTCACTTCCAGCCTTCTCCCCCCCCCCCCCCCCACCCCACTCCAATCAGTCTGAAGAAGGGTCCCCACCCAAAACGTCACCTATTCATTCCTCTCTACTTTAAAAGAAACCTCACTATAAAAATAAAAAGAGCAAGATAACCGAGATTCAAGAGTGTTTTATTGTCATATGTCACAGATAGAACAATGACATTCTTACTTGCTGCAGCACAACAGAATATATATACATAATACACTGTAAACCAGGGTTGGGCAACCTAGGGCCCACGGGCCGGATCCAGCCTGTAACCCGAAATCATCCAGCCACAGGCGTATTTTATTTCAATTAGTTTTCACGACCTGGATACTGCAGCTGGTCTCGGGGCATGCAGCTGACCTGGGAACTGCAGCCAGTCCCGGGACACCCAGGCGACCTGGGAACTGCAGCCAGTCCCGGGGCACCCAGGCGACCTGGGAACTGCAGCCAGTCCCGGGGCACCCAGGCGACCTGGGAACTGCAGCCAGTCCCGGGACACGCAGGCGACCTGGGCATTACAGCCAGTCCCGGGGCACCCAGGCAACCTGGGAACTGCAGCCAGTCCCGGGCAGTCGAGCCGAGTTGGGTGCTACAGCCAGTCCTGGGGCAGGCGAGCTGACCTGGGCACTACAGCCAGTCCCAGGGACACGAGCTGATCTGGGAACTGCAGCCAGTCCTGGGGCACGCAAGGGGCGTGGGAACTGCAGAAAACGAATTAAAAAAAACACATGAAAACTAATGTGAAAAACAACACCAAGTGCTACACCATGGCGATAGATGTGGCCCTCCATCCGCTCACAGACATGGGTCCTGGCCCCTACACAGAACAAGGTTGCCGACCCCTGCTGTAAACAATATGATAAACAAGAGAGAAAAAAATGTTCAACACACACGCACACACACACACACAAAAAAGCCCCAATAATAGGCGAAAAAAAATTATGATAATTGTCTCTTCTACTTTGCAGCCTATATGAGGTTGAGGTGTTTAATAGCCTGATGGTTGTAGGGAAGAAGCTGTACCTGGACCTGAATGTGACCGTTTTCAGGCTCCTGTACCTTCTTCCCGATGGCAGGGGTGAAATCAGTGTGTGGCCAGGATGGTGTGGGTCTCTGACGATGCCTGCTGCCTTTTTGAGGCAGCGACTCCGATAAATCCCTTCGATGGTGGGCAGGTCAGAACATCTGGGTAAACGCATTGTTAATAACTCACCGGTTCCTATAGATATGTTTAGTGTCATTAAATTAGAGTACGAAGAAAAATCCCTACCTGAAACGTCGCCTATTCATTTCCTCCACCTCACCCACTGAATTCCTCCAGCACTTTGTGTTTGATCAAGATTCCAGCATCTGCAGTTCCCTGTGTTTCTATCGGATACATTCCTATCTCTTTTGTGTCTTCTCAATTTGTCTTCTGATTTGTTTCCAAATTCATGAGCCCCAATGCTTACTTGCAAACAGTTTCAGAGATAACATTTAACTGTGTTCATCTGTGTGATGATGAGCAAATCAGGGCCAAATTTTATCTTCAATGATATTGGCTGTCATAGAGTCATACAGCAAGGAAACAGATCCTTCGACTCAACGATCCGTGTTCTCCATGGATGCTGCCTGACCCGCGGAGTTACTCCAGCACTTTGTGTCTATCCCTCATCAGTTTTACATTCAGTAGTAATCACAACGAACCTTAAAACACGCACCCGTTACTATCATAACGTTGAAGAGGATAAGATTTAGAGGGTTATGGGCCAAGCACAGGCAGTTGGGATTAGTATAGATGAAGCATGTTGGTCATCGCGAGCAAGTTGGGCCGAAGGGCCTGTTCCACACTGTATGACTATGACTCTATGAATCTTGCTACTTTTGTGGCCCCCTGGGGTGATATTCCCTAGTTTGAGGGTGGCCCCACTGGACTCTGGCCCCCAATGTCCAGCAGAAGAAGGAGCCTAGACTGTAAACAGAGCTCCTCCATATGATACAGCATCGAAACAGCCACTTCAACCCACCGAGTTCACGCTGACTATTGATCACCCCTTCACACTAGTTCTTTCTCATCCACTGCCTATACACTAGGGCCAATTAACTTACAAACGTGGATGTCATTGCGATGTGGGAGAAAACCGGAGCACCCGGAGACAACCCACACGACCACAAGGAGAACGTGCAAACGCCACACACTCAGACAGCACCCGAGCTCAGGATTGAACCGGTGTCTCTGGTGCTGCGAGGCAGCAGTTCTGCCGCTACACCATTGTGCTGCCCCAAAGTCTTTTGCGTTTTACATCATCCACTGTCATTGGCCTCACCTGGTAGACACAAAATGCTGGAGTATCTCAGCGGGACAGGCAGCATCACTGGAGAGAAGGAATGGGTGACGTTTCGGGTCGGGTCCCTTCTTCAGACCACCTTTGTTTTAAACCAACATCTACAGTTCTTTCCTACGCACATTGGCCTCACCTGATTTGTTTCAAAAACACACTGACAGCACACACTGTAATCTTTGCCTCCACCTCAGATCCCTCCGCCTTTAAGAATTGCCCAAAGAGGAAGTTTCGTTCGTATCACACTCCTGGCTGAGAAAAGGGGGGGAAAGCAATGGAAATCTTGCTTTTAATTTAGTCAAGGTCTCCGTGTTTATGTTTTTAGTTTAGAGATACAGCCTGGAAACAGACCCTGCCACACATTTTATTCAATAGAAAGAGACAAGTGGTGTAAAAAAAAACACTGGCCAGGATTCAAATAATTATCTGAATCCATAATATGAATAATTCAAGAGACTAAAGTGCATTTACCCAGCCCAGGATAAAGGTTAACAGATAGTTTTCTTGTATAAGTAATGGACTGAATTGCTGTTTCTCTGTTGCTCTTATTCAACTGTGTGTGAATGTTTCCTCTCCATGTTGCTGTCCAAAATGTCTTTTAAATGCTGCTATTGTACCTGCCTCAACTATCTCCCCTGGCAGCTCGTTCCAGATACCCTCCACCCTTTCAATGAAAACGTTGCCCCTTAGGTTCCTATTAAATCTCTCCCCACTCGCTTTAAAAATGTCTTCTTGTTTTACATTTCCCTATCTGGGAAAAAGACTGTGCATTCATCCTACCAATTCCCCTTGTGATTTTATTCACCTCCACAAGATCACTCCTCATTCTCCGTGCTCAAGGAATAAAGTCCTAATGTCTTTTTGAGGTAGTGGCTGCTGTAGATCCCTTTGATGGTGGGGAGGTCAGTACCTGTGATCTGTGATGGACCCACTTTAAATGAAATAATTTGATAATTTTGGAGGTTTCTTAGTATTTTTATGTGGGGGAGGTGGGGAGGGTAAGGGGGAAACCGTTTCTCAGTCACTTCCTGGCGAGGATGAAACTATTCTCCGAGTCGTGTCTTTGCACCCCCCCCCCCGCGGCCTACAAACTGGATTGGCGCAGCCTTCAGCGGTGGCGCAGCCCTGGATTAATCGCAGAGCGGGCGATGCCTTACCTGGGATCGAAGTTTGAAGCTCCGAAGTGTTGGGCCTGCTGCTTCAACATCGTGGAGCTGTGGTTTGTGGAGCTTCCAGCCGCGGGCGGCGGTGACTTCAACATCGCGGAGTCATGGGATCCCTTTGCCGAGGGCTGCCAGTGTGAATCTCCGCCCAGCTCGGCCTGTGGACATCGGGAGCCGCGGTCTCCGGCAGGAAGTGGCCGATTCAGAAGTCCATGCCGCTGAGAATGTTCTTCCGTTCCGACATCGGAGTTCCATCATCCCGGCGAAAGGGCCTGAACATCGGGCCGCCCGTAGCGGCGACTGCGGGGGGGCTCGTGAGGCCCCGACCACGGGTGAACAACAAAGAGGAGGATGACTGAACTTTGGTGCCTTCCCTCACAGTGGAAAACTTTCATTCCGCTGTGTGGGAATGTTTATGTTAAAGTCTATCGTGTGTTGTGTTCTTTTTTTATTCGTATGGCTGTATGGTGACCCCAAATTTTACTGTACTAATTGGTGCATGTGACAATAAATGTTAACTTGAACTTGAGCTCAAGAGCACTCCCCCTTTCCCACCTCATCCCCCTGCTCTATTCTCCCTATTGTTATTCGCTCTCTGCTGTTCTCTGTATATTCTCTCTCCAACTCTCTCCTTTCTCTCCTCAATATTTGTTTTAAATCCAAATGTTCCCAATTGTTACTCAAGCTGCAACCTTAATTGTGTTTGTCTCTCCACTGATGCTGCCTGACCTGAATATTTCCAGCCCTTTGTTTGATTCCAGTTTTGTAGGTTCATGAGTTCATGTCATAGGCGCAGAATCATGGCTGATCTATCTTTCCCTTTCAACCCCATTCTCCTGCCTTCTCCCCTTTCCTTTTTGTGAAAAGAGTAAAACTGTGTGCAGTTTATAAGTTCTCCCTGGCTTTTCTCTGCTTTCCTCCGATGTCTTAAAGGCATGCCCGTACGGGTTGTAGGTTCACTGGCCCTCTGTAAATTGACTCTAGTGTGTAGGGAGTGGATGGGAAAGTGGGATAACATGGAACAAGTGTGAACAGGTGGGCGTGGATTCAGTGGGCCGAAGAGGCTGTTTCTATGCTGCATCTATTAATTTATTCAATCAATAGATCTCCCAAGGAAAAAAAATCAAGCAAAAAAAATCTGGAATTTGTTCATTGTTCGAGTTAATAGATTATTGGGGAGAAATGCATGAAAACTATTTTGAGTTCAGTCCATATGGGCAATCATCTTGTTGTATATTGTTCAAAAGTATTTCCTATGATCGGCAGC
The DNA here is from genome assembly GCF_010909765.2 of Amblyraja radiata. Classification (NCBI taxonomy): domain Eukaryota; kingdom Metazoa; phylum Chordata; class Chondrichthyes; order Rajiformes; family Rajidae; genus Amblyraja; species Amblyraja radiata. The sequence continues at coordinate 31,936,653 of NC_045969.1, read as the reverse complement.
TTTATTGGGCTGGAATCTCAGTTCTGAGCATAGGTACGTGAAAATAATCTATCAATATGATGTGTGTTGCAGGGAATTAGCTCTGTCTACAGATTAAAATAAAAGCTCATGAAAATTAAAAATAAGATCTAAGGAGACTAGTTTTACAGAACATAAAACAGTATAGCCCAGGAAAAGGCCCTTCGTTCCACAATTTCCTTGCCAAGATAAACTAATCTCTTTGGTCTACAAGTCATCCATATCCCTCCCTTCCCTGCATATCCATGTGCCTATCTAAAAGCCCCTTAGACGTCGCTATCATATCTGCATCCAACTACCACCCGTAGGAGCACGTTCCAGGCACCCAGCACTGGTAGCTGCACGTTCCAGGCACCCTCCACCTTCCCCTGCACATCTCCTTTCAACTTTGCCACACTCTGAAAGCTATGCCCTCTAGTCTTTGCCATTTCCACCCTGGGGAAAAATTGTAAACATAATTTTTTATATTATATCAGGCCTCCCCTCAGCGTCTGATGCCCCAGAGGGACTTAATTCTACACTGGCTTGTACCACTAGCTACATAAATTAATTTGGTATAACTTTACTAATTTGGGTCGGTGGCAGAGTTGCTGCCTTACAGCGCCAGATATCCGGGTTCGATGCTGACTACAGGTGCTGTCTGTACAGAAAATATCCGTTCTCTCTGTGACAGCATGGGTTTTCTTTGGGTGCTCTGGTTTCCTCCCACACTCCAAAGATGTAGAGGTTTGTAGGTTAATTGGCTTCGGTAAAATTGTAAATTGTCGCTAGTGTGTAGGACAGTGTTAGTGTACAGGGTGATTGCTGGTCAGTGCGGACTCGACGCCTCTTTCCACGCCGTATCTCTGCAGTCTAAAGTCAAAAAGTATAAAGTCTAAACTAGTGTATGGGTTATCGCTGATCGGCGTGGACTCTGTGGCCCAAACGGCCTGTTTGCACGCAGTACCTCTAAACTAAACTAAATTAACACTGGCCTTGTTTAAATGGGATTAAACATATGAACAATAAATCTCACCTATAAAAAGTTCAGGTTTCTTCAGAATGCCATGCTGCATTTCTCCGGGCCTCTAGAACATTCTTCCTGCCTCCTTGACGTTTAGGGTTTGAATCCTGCAGGCCATCCACACCTGACCAATACCATCTGCAATGCAGCTGTGCATCTTGTGACCAGCTGGAGTTTCTATTAATAAAAAAAAGCAATCTGCTTCTAAGTGGCATCTTGTCCAAAAACTGTTCATCCCTGATGTTTATATTTCCATACGCAAAGATATTTTCTTATCAAACATGATATACCAAATTGATTTTGGGACATTAAAACGGAGGTATAAAAATGAATAAGGTCAGACTGTTCTGTATGTGCTTCGTTGACCTTGAGTTGATCCAACTTCATTGCTTCACCCTTTCCCTCCTGAGTCCTCTCTCTACCAGTGTAGAATCTGCTGATTCACTCTCAGCTGTTATAACGTATAGAACAATGAATAATCTTTTAATGTATTGCGGAAAATAACCTTTAAAGCACTCTTTTGGATAAACATTATGATAAAACATTCTGGAAACAAAGAAATCATGAGATGAAAAGATGATTGGGCAGGTACATGGATGGGAAAGGTTGAGAGGGATATGGGTCAAATTCAGACAAAGGGAGGCTAGCTTACAAGGGGCATCTTGGTTGGCATGGACACGTTGGGCCGAATGGCCTGTTTCCATGCTGTACAACTCTATGACTTTATGACACTATCAACGACTATAATTCATCTTTTTTCTGCCATTTATTCTCTTATTAGCAGATGTAATTAGTGTTGGGGTACTGTGCGGTCTCAGTTGTTCCAATTCAGGCATCCGTGTTAGGAGAATTCAAGGGCGGCACAGTGGCGCAACGGTAGAGTTGCCACCTTACAGCGCCAGAGACCCGGGATCAACCCTGACTATGGGTGCTCTCTACATGAAGTTTGTACGCTCTCCCTATGACCACGTGGGATTCCTCCAGGTGCTCCGGTTTCCTCCCACACTCCAAAGATGCCCAGGTTTGTACAGTGCATTCAGAAAGCATTCAGACCGCTTCACTTTTTCCACATTTTGTTACATTACAGCCTTATTCTAAAATTGATTAAATTCATTTTTTTTATCATCAAGCTACACACAATACCCCAGAATAAAAAAGCGAAAACACATGTTTAGAAATTTTAGCAAAGTAATTAAAAATAAATAACTGAAATATCCCATTTACATAAGTATTCAGACCCTTTACTCAGTACTTGGTTGAGGCACCTTTGGCAGTGATTACAGTCTTCTTGGGTATGACGCTACAAGCTTGGCACACCTGTATTTGGGTAATTTCGCCCATTCTTCTCTGCAGATCCTCTCAAGCTCTGTCAGGTTGGATGGGGAGCGTCAATGCACAGCTATTTTCAGGTCCTTCCATAGATGTTCTATTGGGTTTAAGTCCGGGCTCTGGCTGGGCCACTCAAGGACATTCACAGACTTGTCACAAAGCCGCTCCTGCGTTGTCTTGGCTGTGTGCTTAGGATCGTTGTCCTGTTGGAAGGTGAACCTCCGCCCCAGTCTGAGGTCCAGAATGCTCTGGAGCAGGTTTTCATCAATGATCTCTCTGTACTTTGCTCCATTCATCTTCCCCTCGATCCTGACTAGTCTCCCGGTTCCTGCTGCTGAAAAACATCCCCACAGCATGATGCTGCCACCACCATGCTTCAGCGTAGGTATGGTATTGGCCAGGTGTTTAGCGGTGCCTGGTTTCCTCCAGACATGACGCTTGGCATTCAGGCCAAAGAGTTCAATCTTGGTTTCATCAGACCAGAGAATCCTGTTTCTCATGGTCTGAGAGTCCTTTAGGTGCCTTTTGGCAAACTCCAAGCGGGCTGTCATGTGCCTTTTACTGAGGAGTGGCCTCTGCCTGGCCACTCTACCATAAAGGCCTGATTGGTGGAGTGCTGCAGATATAGTTGTCCTTCTGGAAGGTTCTCCCATCTCCACAGAGGAACTCTGGAGCTCTGTCAGAGTGACCATCGGGTTCTTGGTCACCTCCCTGACCAAGGCCCTTCTCCCCCAATTGCTTTGTTTGGCCGGGCGGCCAGCTCTATGAAGAGTCCTGGTGGTTCCAAAGTTCTTCCATTTAAGAATGACGGAGGCCACTGTGTTCTTCGGGACCTGCAATGCTGCAGAAATTGTTTTATACCCTTCCCCAGATCTGTGTCTCGACACAATCCTGTCTCAGAGGTCTACGGACAATTCCTTCGTCTTCATGGCTTGCTTTCTGACATGCACTGTCAACTGTGGGACCTTATATAGCCAAGTATGTCCCTTTCCAAATCATGTACAATCAATTTAATTTAGGACTGGTGAACTCCAATCAAGTTGTAGAAAAATCTCAAGGATAATCAATGGAAATAGGATGAATCTAAATTCAATTTTGAGTGTCATAGCAAAGGCTCTGACTACTTATGTAAATGTGATATTTCAGTCATTTCTTTTCAATTACTTTGCAAAAATTTCTAAACTCCTGTTTTCGCTTCTTCATTCTGGGGTATTGTGTGTAGATTGATGATAAAAAAAATGAATTTAATCCATTTAAAAATAAGGCTGTAACATAACAAAATATGGAAATAGTGAAGGGGTCTGAATACTTTCTGAATGCACTGTAGGTTAATTGGCTTTGGTAAAATTGTGAAACTGGCCCTAGCGTGCAGGGTAGTGCTAATGTACAAGGTGATCACTGGTCACTGTGGACTCAGTGAGCTGAAGGGCCTGTTTCTGCACTGTATCTATAAAGTCTAAATATGAGGAGGTCAAGTTGTGTGGAATTGTTGCATGGACCTATACAGTAACATCCAGTTCCCAGCAGGCCATTCCATGTTACAGAGGGATTGAGTTTCAAGATAACTGTCTGTAACGTGATTTATTTAGGTTCCTATTTAATCTTTCCCCTCTCACCTGAAACCTATGTACCTTTGGTTTTTGATTCCCCTATGCTGGGCAAAAGAATCTGCGCATTCAACCTATCATATTCCCCTCACGATCTCACAGTTCTTGTCCAGATTCAGACTGCTGTTGCTGGGCACCTCCATGCAATGAGAGATCATGTTGCAGCAATGATTAGGAGCAGTATTTCTAAGGACTGCAGCTGTAGGCTCAGCCTGAGCAGTCACATGCTGTTTGTGTCTCAACAAAGCTCTTCCACTCCTATGTCAGTGCAGTGAATGTAGGAGCTTCCAAATTAAATTCCATACCCTCAGTTCATTCCACAGTTGATGTCAGACCTGATAGATGCATCACTAGTATAAGCAGGTCATTTAATGTTGCTTTTCAGGAGATCATAAGCCCATTGTCATCTACATGAATCACAAATGAGTGCCACAGTGGAGCAGCTGTAGAGTTGCTGCCTTGCAGCACCAGAGACCCGGGTTCGATCCTCACCTCAGCTGCTGTCTATGTGGAGTTTGCACGTTCTCCTTGTGACTGCACGGGTATCCCTTGGGTGCTCCGGTTTCCAACCCACATCCCAAAGACGTGCGGGTTTGTACGTTAATTGGCCCTCTGTAAATTTCCCTGGTGTGTAGGGAGTGGATGCGAAAGTGGGATAACATGGTACTTGTGTGAACAGGTGATCGATGGCCGGCATTACTATCGCAACGTTGAAGAGACATTTGGACAGGTACGTGGATAAGATTTAAAGCACAGGCAGTTGGGACGAGTGTAGATGGAGCATGTTGGTCGTCGCGGGTAAGTTGGGCTGAAGGGCCTGTTTCCACGCTGTATGACTATGACTCTCTATGAAACTTGTTACTTTTGTGGCCCCCTGGGGTGATATCCCTTCCCTAGTTTGAGGGTGGCCCCACCGGACTCTGGCCCCTCAATGTCCAGCAGAAGAAGGAGCCTAGACTGTGAACAGAGCTCCTCCATTATGAAATAGGAGAGGGTTGTAGAAGTTACAAATAAGATAAGGTTAAGTCACCTCAACCTGCTGTCTACCAGTTTGAAGTTGGCAGGTTTTGAGGAGTGTACATCCTCCCTTGGGAGGAATAACTCATTTAGTTCTTATTTGTTTCCAATAGTTTAAATCAAATTAAATCTCCCATTAGCTGGACAGGATCAGGGAACTAAACAGCTCCATTGTAATTGGAGTAGACAATTTAAGCAGATAAGTGTTTGTTTCACATAGTGCATGTGCCAAAAGATGCCGTGGTACTCTTTCAGTCTCAGGCACATTATATGCTGAAGAAGGGTCCTGACAAGAAACATTGTCTGTCCATACCCTCAACAGATGCTGCCTGACCCACAGGGTACAATTTAGTTTAGAGATACAGCATCGAAACAGCCACTTCAACCCACCGAGTTCACCCCTTCACGCTAGTTCTTTCTTATCCACTGCCTACACACTAGGGACAATTAACCTACAAATGTGGATGTCATTGGGATGTGGGAGAAAACCGGAGCACCTGGAGGAAACCCACGCGGCCACAAGGCGAACGTGCAAACTCCACACACACAAACAGCACCAGAGTTCAGGATTGAACAGGTGTCTCTGGTGCTGCGAGGCTGCAGTTCTGCCGTTGCGCCATTGTGCTGCCCCAAAGTTCCTCCAGACTTTGCGTTTTACATCTTCCACTGTCATTGGCCTCACCTGGTAGACGCAAAATGCTGGAGTAACTCTTCTTCAGTAACTCTCTTCTCTGGAGAGAAGGAATGGGTGACGTTTCGGGTCGGGTCCCTTCTTCAAACTACCTTTGATTTAAACCAACATCTACAGTTCTTTCCTACGCACATTGGCCTCACCTGATTTGTTTCAAAAACACACTGACAGCACACACTGTAATCTTTGCCTCCACCTCAGATCCCTCCGTCTTTGAGAATTGCCCAAAGAGGTAGTTTTGCTCATTTCACACTCCTGGCTGAGAAACGGGAAGAAAAGCAATGGAAATCTTGCTTTTAATTTAGGCAAGGCTTCTGTGTTTATGGTTTTAGTTTAGAAATACAGCCTGGAAACAGACCCTGTCACACATTTTATTCAATACAAAGAGACAACAGAAGTGGAAAAAAAATACTGGCCAGGATTCAAATAATTATCTGAATCCATAATCTGAATAATACAAGAGTCTAAAGTGCATTTACCCAGCCCAGGATAAAGGTTAACAAATAGTTTTCCTGTCTAAGTAATGGACTGAATTGCTGTTTCTCTGTTGCTCTTATTCAACTGTGTGTGAATGTTTCCTCTCCATGTTGCTGTCCAAAATGTATTTTAAATGCTGCTATTGTACCTGCCTCAACTATCTCCCCTGGCAGCTCGTTCCAGATACCCTCCACCCTTTCAGTGAAAAGGTTGCCCCTTAGGTTCCTATTAAATCTCTCCCCACTCGCCTTAAACATATGTCTTCTTGTTTTTCATTCCCCTACTCTGGGTAAAAGACTGTGCATTCACCTTATCGATTCCCCTTGTTTTTATTCACCTCTACAAGATCACCCCTCATCCTCCTGTGCTCCAAGGAATAAAATCCAAATGTCTTTTTGAGGTAGTGCCTACTGTAGATCCCTTTGATGGTGGTTAGGTCAGTACCTGTGATGGACCCACTTTAAATGAAATAATTTGAGAATCATCAAAGCTCAAGATAGGAATGTCACAAAATTTTGAGATTTTAAAAATCAAGCCTGTAATTATCCCATCAGATAAATCACAAAAAGAACTCTAATTTGATACCTAATTCACTTTCAAATCATCCGAATTAAAAAAGTTATGGTCATTTTCATACTCGGAAATTAGCATCTTGTTCCCTATTGCTTTTCCATTGACTTAACACAAAAGCTGTGATCGAGGACAGTGAATTGACATAAAAGCCCATAACTTTCTTAAAAATTAAGAGGACTGAATGAAATTTTCAGTTATTATAGATTGAAGCATTCGGAAACAAATATGCAGTGTCTTACTTGGATGACCTGAAATTAAAGCATATAATTAGTTAGTTACCTAATTGTAGCTAATTACAAAATTGACCATTGTGACGGAAATAGTAATAAACACCCAGACTGCCTTGAAAATTCTCAAGATCAGAACTTTAATATTATTGTATTATATGCTGCGTCTGTAACAGACAGGTAAAGAAATTACAATTTCTAGCAAAAGACCATGGAGAAGATCAGTTGCCAGCTGGTACATTGGCATATCATAATCAGTAGCATCATCATACTCCTCAGATTGTAACCAATAAGCAACTCTGTGCAGCTTGTACTGGAGTCTACCAGAGAGAAGGCAATTCTGGATTTAGTGTTGTCTAATGAACCAGATTTAATAAATGAACAAGTAAAGGAACCGCTAGGAGGTAGTGACCAAAACATGATACGTTTTAATCTGCAATTTGAGAGGGAGAAGGTTAAATCAGAAGTGTCAGTGTTGCAGTTGAACAAAGGGGACTACGAAGGCATGAGAGAAGAGCTGGCCAAGGTAGACTGGAAAAGGATCCTAGCAGGAAAGATGGTGGAACAGCAATGGCAGAAAATTCTGGGCATAATCCAGAAGATGCAGGATCATTTCATTCCAAAGAGGAAGAAAGATTCTAAGGGGAGTAAGAGGCAACCATGGCAAGGGAAGTTAGAGATGGAATAAAACTAAAAAAAAAAGGTGTATAACATAGCAAAGAGTAGCGGGAAGCCAGAGGATTGGGAAACTTTCAAAGGACAACAGAAGGTAACAAAAAGGGCAATACTGGGTGAAAACATGATGTACGAGGCTAAGCTGGCCAACAATATAAAGGATAGTTAAAACTTCTTTAGGCATGTTAAGAGAAAAAGATTAGTAAATACAAATGTGGGTCCCTTGAAGACAGAAACAGGTGAAATTATTATGGGGAACAAGGAAATGGCAGAAGAGTTGAACACGTACTTTGGCTGTCTTCACTAAGGAAGACACAAACAATCTCCCAGATGTACTAGAGGACAGAGGATCCAGGGAGACAGAGGAACTGAAAGCAATTTGCATTAGGCGAGAAATAGTATTGGGTAGACTAATGGTACTGAAGGCTGATGAATCCCCAGGGCCTGATGGTCTGCATCCCAGGGTACTCAATGAGGTGGCTCTAGAAATCGTGGATGCATTGGCGATCATTTTCCAATATTCTATAGCTTCAGGATCAGCTCCTGTGGATTGGAGGATAGCTAATGTTATCCCACTTTTCAAGAAAGGAGCGAGAGTGAAAATGGGGAATTACAGACCAGTTAGCCTGACTTTGGTGGTGGGAAAGATGCTGGAGTCAATTATTAAAGAGGTAATAATGGGGCATTTGGATAGCAGTAAAAGGATTAGTCCAAGTCAACATGGATTTATGAAAGGGAAATCATGCTTGACTAATCTTCTGGAATTTTTTGCCTGACATCGATGGCTGGGAAGATGCTGGAGTCAATTATTAAAGAAGTAAAAATGCCGCATTTGGATAGCAGTAAAAGGATTGGTTAAAGTCTGCATGGATTTATGAAGGGGGAATCTTCTGGAAAGATGGCCTCTTCCTGCACCTATTATCTGTTTCTGTGGATCATTTGCAAACAGATGTTTAGTTTAACTTGGCATGTGAACATTGTGGGCCGAAGGTCCTGTTCCTGTGCTGTACTGTTCTATATTCTATAGTTTAGTTTATTGCCACGTATATTAAGGTACAGTGAAAAACTTTACTGTTCAGTATTCTATAGATGTGCAGGGAATATAAAGATATGGATCATTTGCAAACAGATGACATTAGTTTATCTTGGCATCATGTTGGGCACACACATTGTGGGCCGAAGGGCCTGCTGCTGTGCTGTACTCTGTTTGAATGAAGTTTTACTGTTAGTTTGTCCCTGGATTGCACAATCTTTCCTTTTGACCTCATTGCGGAACAAGAAACGGTTAATGTTTGTGTCAAGCTGTTCCTGCTTTGAATTCTGCAGCTCATGTCCACAGCACGACACGATGTCTGACTCATTCCTCCTGCATGTGTGCAAGGACTGGGCTGTGAGGCAGAGCAAGCTAAGCATTTATAATGCGCATCAGTGATTTTTTTATTAACGTAGCAGAAAGGAGCAAAAAATAGAAGGTGAAGTTCAGAAATAAACCGTGTGGCGATTATCCTGCTTGATAATGCTTGATGCGTGTCTGATAATACGTAAGCATCATCTTTCCAGTGTCAGGAAATTCCATTCCTGTTTCAATTGCACAAGGTGTCTGACCTCAGCAAGGTCATTCAGCTGGCTTCTCCGCATGTCAACACTCTCTGGCTGAGCTTCTCTAAGGGTTGTTCCCGCATCCAGGCTGTGCTGTCCTAGGATGTGTCAGCCACTTACACAGAGGTGGGGGGGGAGGGGGGGGGGGAGGGGGGGGGAGGGGGGGGGGGGGGACAAGGCATGGAGATGACAAAAAATAAAGACAACGATTTCAAATGTTATCAAAAAAAAATTAGTGAAACTGATGAAGCTGGCCCCTGTAAAGCAAAGAATGTAGAAACAAGGAACTGCAAAGATACACACACAGTGCCGGAGTAACTCAGCAGGTCAGGCAGCATCTCTGGAGAACATGGATAAATTACATTTTGGGTCGGAAAGTATAAAATCAATAAATGTCAGCATATTTTATTGGAGACTTAAGGAACTGCAGATGCTGTCTTACCAAAAAGCTACAAAGTGCTGGAGTAACTCAGCGGATCAGGTAACTTCTCTGTGGCAGAAAGATGCTGCCTGACACCCTGCATTACTCCAGCACTTTGCTTCTTTTTTTTTGCATCTTCTCTTAATCTTACTTAAAGTATTTAAAGTGGAATCTCATTTATCTATTACAGCAAAATACACTCTACATAGCACTAGAAACAAATTACTTTTAAAGTAATTACAACTGTTCAGTGTTTCAACAGGTAATAGATCTTCCTTATCTCTCAACAATGAATCTTCTGTCCTGGGTCATGGATAGGTATATTGTTGCAACAGCCTATTGTAGATGCAGTCATGGACTAAAACACGAGAATGCACAGTTCAGCACTGACCTTGAATAATAATCAGAATTCAGCCACTCAGGTGTAAGAGCAGATGGCTTGAGGTGACGTCAAGTTGTAACACAGGAGATCTTTGTTGCTGGGAGACAATGAAGATCAAAGAAGGTCTATTTAACCAAGGGGTTGTGTTTATACTTCAAACTATCGCCATGGTGGTGTGAAAAACAAGCCGAAGGTAGTAGGGCAAATTGAGCAGAATCAGTCAGTCTTTTTTTTAAAACACAGTTCTCATCGCTTTAAAAAAAAATCTGATCCGTAACGTTTGATTTAAGTTGGCATTATTTCTGTGATTAGTGGTCTCGGTGGCGCAGTGATAGAGTTGCTGCCTTACAGCACCAGAGACCCGGCTTCCATCCTGACTACGGGTGCTGTCTGTTATGGAGTTTGTACGTTCTCCCAGTGACCGCGTGGCGTTTTCTCCGGGTGCTCCGGTTTCCTCCAACATTTCAAAGACAGACATATAGGGTGCCCAACATGATGCCAAGATAAACTAATGTCATCTGTTTGCAAATGATCCATATCCTAAAGTACAAACCTGGAACAGCGGATACGGTAGATGAGGTTGGAGGAGGTGCAAGTGAACCTCTGCCTCACTTGAAAGGACTGTCGGGGTCCTTGGACGGAGTCGAAGGAGGAGGTATAGGGATAGGTGTGGCATCTCCTGCGTTTGCAGGGAAAAGTACGTGGGGAGGGGTAATTTGGGTTGGAAGTGATGAGTTAACCAGGGAGTTGCGGAGGGAACGAAACCTGCAGAAAAGGGGTGGAGATTGGAAGAAGGGAAGACATTATCCTTTGCTTTCTACAACGGCCAATTTTGGGTCTACTATCCGCTATGAAGGACCTTGTCGAATGCCCTGCTAATATCCATGCAGATGAACAAGTTAAGCTTATCAATCACCTTACTACTTCCTCACAAAATGTAATCAAGTAATTTAGGTGACCTTCCTCACAGAAAACCAAGCTGACAGCTTCAGGTCAGGCAGCATCTGGGTGATCTTTCGGGTTGGAACATTTCTTGGTTGATTGGTTGATTGAAAGATACAGCATGGAAACAGTCCCTTCGGCCCACTGAGTCCATGCCCACCATCACACTAATTCTATGTTATCCCACTCTCTCATCTATTTCCTACACACTAGGGGGAAATTACAGAGGCCAATTAAAGTACAGACCTGCACGTCTTTGGGATGTGGGAGTAAACCGGAGCAGAACCCAGAAGAAACCCATGTGTTCACAGGGAGAACGTACAAACTCCACATAGACAGCAAACTAAATTGGCAGGGGGTGGGATCTCATGCAGGGCAGAGGTACATGAGAGGCTAGAAGCTGGTATGGAGGGTGGTATGGGAAAGGTTAGCGGACAGAATAGGCAGGTGAAAGGCGGAGAGCGAAGGAAGGAGGGTTGGTTTAAACTGCACATATTTTAATGCAAGGGGCCTAACGGGTAAGGCAGATGAGCTTAGGGCGTGGATAGGTACGAGCGACTGGGACATTGTAGCCATGACTGAAACCTGGTTAAGGAAGGGACAGGACTGGCAGCTCAATGTCAAGTCAAGTCAAGTCAAGTCAAGTTTATTTGTCACATACACATACGAGATGTGCAGTGAAATGAAAGTGGCAATGCTCGCGGACTTTTGTGCAAAAGACAACCAAACAAACTATAAACACAATCATAACACACATATTCTTTTACATAATAAATAATGGAAGGAAAAACGTTCAGTAGAGTTAGTCCCTGGTGAGATAGGCGTTTACAGTCCGAATGGCCTCTGGGAAGAAACTCCTTCTCAACCTCTCCGTTCTCACCGTATGGCAACGGAGGCATTTGCCTGACGGTAGCAGCTGGAACAGTCCATTGCAGGGGTGGAAGGGGTCTCCCATGATCTTATTGGCTCTGGAGTTGCACCTCCTGATGTATAGTTCCTGCATAGGGGCGAGTGAAGTTCCCATAGTGCGTTCGGCCGAACACACTACTCTCTGCAGAGCCTTCTTGTCCTTGGCAGAGCAATTCCCAAACCAGATGGTAATGTTCCCGGACAAGATGCTTTCCACCGCCGCTGCGTAGAAGCACTGGAGGATCCTCGGAGACACTCTGAATTTCCTCAATTGCCTGAGGTGGTAAAGGCGCTGCCTTGCCTTACTCACGAGTGCTGAGGCGTGTGATGCCCATGTCATATCCTTGGAGATGTGGACTCCCAGATATTTAAAACAGTTCACAATATCCACAGGATCCCCATTTATCCTCAATGGAGTGTACGTCCTCGGATGATGTGCCCTCCTAAAGTCCATGATCAGCTCCTTCGTTTTTTTGATGTTCAAGAGGAGGCTGTTATCCTGGCACCAGAGTGCTAGACCAGCCACCTCCTCCCGGTAGGCCTTCTCATCGTTGTCTGACATCAGGCCCACCACCACAATGTCATCAGCAAACTTAATTAATGAGTTGGAGTTGAACCTAGCCACACAGTCATGTGTGTACAGGGAGTACAATAGGGGGCTGAGGACGCAGGAGTACAGGAGCTTCAGGAGAGATAGGGATGTGGGAAAAAGAGGAGGGGAGGGGGGGGGGTTGCATTATTGGTTAAGGAGGATGTCATGGCTGTGTTCAGAGGTGACATTACAGACGGTTCGTCTAGTGAGGCTTTATGGGTGGAGCTGAGGAACAAGAAAGGGATGATCATCTTGTTGGGGGTGTACTACAGACTCCCAAATAGTCAACAGGACAACAAATGTACATTGCAGACAGCAGCAGGACAAATAAGGTTGTTGTAGTAGGGGATTTTAACTTTCCCGATATAGACTGGGGAAATCATAGCGTGAAGGGTTTAGATGGGGTGCAATTCCTCAAAAATGTTCAGGAGAGTTTTCTGAAGCAGTATGTGGAGGCCCCCACACATGAGAGGGCAACGCTGGATCTAGTATTGGGAAATTGGGAAGGGCAAGTTAATGAAGTGTGTGTGGAGGAGCGTTTTGGGACCAGTGGTCACAGTTCGATTAGGTTTAAGATAGTTATGGATAGGGACGGAGAGGGTCCAAGTGTTAAAATGCTCAACTGCAGCAAGGCCAACTTTGAGGGTATGAGAGAAGGTCTCGCTCAAGTTGACTGGAGCAGGTTATTAGAGGGGAAAGGAACATCGGCCAAGTGGGATGTTTTTTAAAAGTGTACCAAAGAAAGCTCAGGATGTGCAAGTCCCCGTTAGAGTGAAGGGCAAAGCAGGCAAACGTAAGGAAGCTTGGATGATGAGGGAAATTGAGAGTAAAACTAAGAAGGGTGCATGGGACAGGTATAGGCAGCTGGGATCAAGTGCAGCCATGGAGGAGTTTAAGGAGTAAACTAAAAAAGGAAATCAGAACGGCAAAAAGGGGCCAGGAGGTAGCTCTGCCGGGTAGCATTAAAGACAATCCCAAAAGATTTTATAAATACATGAGGGGGAAAAGGATAACTGGACAGAGAGTGGGACCTTCAGGAATCAAAGTGGTCACCTCTGTGTGGAGCCACACGAGATGGGCAAGGTCGTAAATGAGTATTTCGCCTCTGTATTCACCGAGGAGAAAGACAGTAGGACGGAGGAAATTGGATCCGTCACTGGAAGTGTCGTGAGAGCAGTCAGGGTTACTGTTGAAGAAGTACTGAAGGCGCTGTCGTGTTTGAAGGTTGACAAATCTCCAGGGCCTGATCAGATATATCCGGGGACCTAGCGGGAAACTAGAGTGGAAATTTGCGGGAGCCCTGGTTGAAATTTAAGAGTCATCCTTAAATATAGGAGATGTGCTAGAAAACTGGAGGGTGGCAAATGTTGTGCCTCTTTTCAAGAAGGGCTGCAGGGAAAATGCTGGGAACTATAGGCTGGTGAGCTTAGCATCTATAGTTGGTAAGTTTTTGGAGAATATTCTGATGGATAGGATATACAGGCATTTGGATGGGCAAGGGCTGATTAGGGACAGTCAGCATTGTTTTGTACATAGGGTGTCATGTCTCACAAATCTGATTGATTTTTTTGAAGAAGTGACCAAAACGGTTGATGAGGGCAGAGCTGTAGATGCTGTATACATGGACTTTAGTAGGCGTTCAACGAGGTTCTGCATGGTAGGCAGCTCAGGAAGGTTAGATCGCATGAGATCCAAGGAGAGATAGCTGAATGGATAGCAAATTGGCTCCATGGACGGAAGCAGAGGGTAATAGTGGAGGGTTCTCAGATAATTCTCAGACTGGATGCCTGTGACTAGTGGTGTGCCTCAGGGTTCGGTGCTGGGCTCGTTATTGTTTGTCATCTACATCAATGATTTGGGTGAGAACATACAGGGCAAGATTAGCAAGTTTGTTGATGATTCAAAAGTTAGTGGTTTTGCAGATAGTGAAGATGGTTGTGAACGATTGCAGCAGGATCTGGATCGATTGAACAGGTGGGCAGAGGAATGGTTGATGGAATTTAATACAAAAAAGTGTGAGGAATTGCATTTTTGGGACGTCGAACAAGAGCAGGACCTACACAGTAAATGGTAGACCTCTGGGTAGTGTTGTAGAGCAGAGGGATCTAGGAGTACAGGTGCATGGTTACTTGAAGGTCGAGTCGCAGGTAGTCAAAAAGGCTTTTGGCACTTTGGCCATCATCAGTCAGAGTATTGAGTATAGAGGTTGGGAAGTCATGTTCCAGTTGTATACGACGTTGGTGAGACCGCATTTAGAATATTGTGTTCAGTTCTGGGCACCATGTTATAGGAAAGATATTGTCAAGCTTCAAAAGGTTCAGAAAAGATTTACGAGGATGTTGCCAGGATTAGAGAGTGTGAGCTATGGGGAAAGGTTTAGGCTGGGTCTCTATTCCATGGAGCGCAGGAGGATGAGGGGAGATCTTATAGAGGTATACAAAATCATGAGAGGAGTAGATCGGGTAGATGCACAAAGTCTTGTGCCCTGAGTAGGGGAATCGAGGACTAGAGGACATAGGTTCAAGGTGAAGGGGAAAAGATTTACTAGGAATCAGAGGGGTAACGAACAAGCTGCCAGAGGAGGTAGTTGAGGGTGGGACAATCCCATAGTTTAAGAAACAGTTAAACAGGTACATGGATAGGACAAGTTAGGAGGGATATGGACCAAGCGCAGGCAAGTGGGACTAGTGTAGCTGGGACATTGTTGGCCGGTGTGGGCGAGTTGGGCCGAAGGGCCTGTTTCCACACTGTATCACGCTATGACTATGACCCAAGGTCAGGATTGAACCCGGGTCTCTGGCGCTGTGAGGCAGCAGCTCTACCTGATGCGCCACTGTCTAATTTCTCCAGACTGAATTGATCAGTCTATCCACGTCGCCTATCTCACCCCACAACCACACGAACATCTTTGGAATCATCTGCATCTTTATCCTGAACTTTACGTTTAAGTCTCAAATATTAAGGGCAGCACAGTGATGCAACTGGTAGAGCCACTGCTTCACAGCGCCAGAGCCTGGGTTCAATGCTAACCTGGGTGCTCTCTGTGTGGAATTTGCACGTTCTCCCTGTGACCGCTTGGGTTTCTTCCAGGAACTCCGGTTTCCCTCCACATTCCAGAGACAGGTGGGTTTGTCGGTTAACTGGCCTTCTGTAAATTGTCCCTAATGTGTAGGGAATGGATGAGAAAGTGGGAGAACATAGAACTGGTGTTAACAGGTGATCAATGATCGGCATGGACTCGGTGGGCCGAAGGGCCTGGTTCCCTGCTGTATCTTTCAATCAACCAACCAATCAATCAATCAACCAATCAGTCAATCCGTAGAAGGCTTCCAACCCAAAAGGTCACCCGCCCTTTTTCTCCATAGATGCTGCCTGACCCGCTGAGTTACTCCAGCTCTTTGTGTCAGTCAATCAATCAATCAATCTCTCAATCAATTCACTTGGTGTGATGGAACAAGGCAAAGGAGTATGTAATAAAATGCAGGAACTTAAGAGGTGTGGAGTAACAAAGGTATCTTGAACTGTGACCCCACTGAATGTTAAAGGTATAGAAGACCTTCGGTCAACAGGGCGAATAAAATGACTGTTGGGATGTCTTCGTTTATTAACTGTGGCGCAGGGTGTGACAGCAGGGAGGGTATGTAACTGTCTACTATATACGTGTTAGATCACAGTGTGAGTGAGCAATGTATACTTTCCTGATTATACACCGTTAATGTCATGTTGCTTCTGTATGTAATGGCTCTCTGTACACAGGATGTACACACAAGGTGGTGGGTGCCTGGAACACGCTGTCAGGGGTAGTTGTGGAGGATGATACTATAGTGCGGTTTAAGCTTTTAGATAGGCACATGGATATGCAGGGAATAGTGGGATATGGATTATGAGCAAGTTGATAATGTTGGTATCATGCTCGGCCCAGACACTGTGGGCTGAGGGGCCTGTTCCTGTGTAGTACTGTTCTTACTGTAAGGTCCATGATGTCAGGATTCTTCTTCTGTAAATTCTGATCTGAACTATTAGACAATTGTACAGTAAATAGTCATTTTAAGCGATTACAAAGTATTTCCAATAATACCACTTGCTTCCTGCCATCAGGTGCAAGAGAAAAACACAAAGTGCTGGAGTAACTCAGCGGGTCAGACAGCATCTCTGGAGAACATTAATCAGTAGCGTTTTGGGTTGGGACCCTTTTTCAGGCAATCAAGTAAAAGACGTGTTGAGGCCACATTTGGAGTCTTGTGTTCAGTTCTGGTCACCTGGATGTCGTTAAGCAGGAAAGAATGCAGAGATTCACGAGGATGTTGCCGACTTGAGGACCTGAGGTATGGAGGGAGATTGGCCAGGCTTGGACTTTATTGCTTGGAATGCAAGAGGATGGGCGTGATGTTATAAAATCATGAGGTGAATAGATAGGGTGAATGCATAGTCTTTTGCCCAGAGTAGGGGAATCAAGAACCAGAGGACATAAATTTAAGGCGAGGGAGGGGGAGGGGAAGAAGTTTTAATAAGAACCCGAGTTCCTATTTTTTCACACAGTGGGTTTATTGAATGAGGCACGTACTATAACAACATATTAAAACAGTTTGGGCAATTATGTGGATAGGAAAGGTTTAGAAAGATATGGGCCAAATGTGGGCAGGTGGGATTAGCATAAATGGAGCCTCTTGGTTGGCAAGGACAAGTTGGGCCGAAGGGCCTGTTTCTGTGCTGTATGACTCGGTGACTCCATGAATCTGGGTACAGATGGAGCACAGTGATTAGGTTTGACTCCATGTTTCACAAGGTCAGTCAAAATTCCCTTAAAATGCTATTATCAGCAGTTTCAATAGTCAATTATATTTCCCACTCGAGGAAGTCACAGCTAAGTTGAGGAAAGAAATGCAATGAAAAACATTGCAAACTCTAGGCATTGTAGTCGAGAGTGCTCTGTACAAAACCTGCAAAGAAAACATGATCAAAACAAGGTCACAGCAAGGATTAGCTTCCACCAAAGGAGCAGTAAATTCTAAACACTCCTTGTGATCTTTGCACCTTCCAGATTTGATTGTGACACACCGGAATTCAGCCTTAATTACGATTGGGCTCGTTTCACTGCTGCCATTGTGTTCATGTATTGCTCATTGTATTAAACAAAATCATTGTATTGTGTTCCCATTGTTACACTTTGACATTTCTGAGTTCTGCTTTGGCATATCTTTAGGTTCTAGAGTCTAGTGTTTTATTGTCATATGTCCCAGACAGAACAATGAATTTCTTACTTGCAGCAGCACAATAGATATGTTAACATATTACTCTGTAAATAATATAATAAATGAGAAAAAAAAGTCATATATACATTTATACACACACACACACACACACACACACACACACACACACACACACACACACACACACACACACACACACACACACATATATATATATATATATATATATATATATATATATACTAGACTAAGTGGGACCCGTTGGGTCCCTGTTACATGGGAGGCCTGGTCCCCCAACGCAACCCGTTCCCCAATGCAATATTCCACCACTCACCCGTTCCCCCAATGCAACCCGTCTCCCCAAGGCAATATTGCACCACTCACGCATAGCCCCCAAATGTGCAGGGGATCATTTCCCCTCATCCCCCAGCATTCCCTCCCCCTCCTCTTCACCCTCCCTCTTCTTTCCCCTCTCCTCCACCCCTCCCCCAATCCCTCCCTCACCTCTCCTAAACTCCTGGTTTAGATTCTCCCCCCCCCCCCCCCCGTGGCTGTTGCCGGTGGTGGGGGAGACGATAGACAAGTTACTGTGAGGAGGGGAAAGAGGAGTTTGTGAGTGAGGCAGGACAGGCCGCCACAGGTGGGGCAGGGAGGGGCGTCGCCATCCCGGCCGTGGTATTGACTGACAGATGAAGAGACCAACCTGCGTGGCGCTGACTGAAGGAATCTGTGCACGCGCGTTTTTTAAGATTTTTAAACCTCGATAACTTTTACAATATACCACCAATTAATTGTTGCACTCGCAGCACATGAGAACGGTGAGTAAGCTGGCAAAAAATCGTAGTGCTATTGCGTACCATTTTTGCGCAAATAGAAAAATCCCACAAACCAGAAGATCAGAGTTTTAGTTATGTGTATATATAAAGACATTTAGACAGTTATATATATAAAAGACATTTGAACTCCATCATCAAATTTGCGGACGACACCACTGTTGTTGGACGCATTACAGATGGTGACGGGTAAGAGTACAGAAGTGAGATTGACCGATTGACCAAATGGTGCCAGCGCAACAACCTGGCTCTCAATATCAGTAAAACCAAAGAACTGTTTGTGGACTTTGGAAGGGGAAGGATGAGGACCCACAATCCTGTTTATATCAATGGGTCGATGGTGGAGAGGGTCAAAAACTTCAAATTCCTGGGCGTGCATATTTCCGAAGATCTTTCCTGGACCCAGCACACTGATGCAATTATAAAGAAGGCACATCAGCGCCTCTACATCCTGAGAAGACTACGGAGATTCGATATGTCAAAGAGGATTCTCTTGAACTTCTACAGGTACACAGTAGAGAGCATACTGACTGGTTGCATCGTGGTCTGGTTCGGCAACTTGAACGTCCAGGAGCGAAAAGACTGCAAAAAGTTGTGAACACTGGCCAGTCCATCACCGACTCTGGCCTCCCCACCATCGAAGGGATCTATCGAAGTCGCAGCCAACATAATCAAAGACCCACACCATCGTGGCCACACACTCATCTCACCTTTGCCTTCGGGAAGAAGGTACAGGAGCCTGAAAACTGTAACGTCCAGTTTCAGGAACAGTTTCTTCCCTACAGTCATCAGGCTATTAAACACGACAACAAATAAGCTCTGAACTACAACAGACTATTATTATTGCACTATATTTGTTTATTTATTGAGTATACGTGCATGTATATATATACACACTAAACTTTTTTATTCCCGTTAAGTCCTTGCAGTCACGGGGAGAATGTGCAAACTCCACACAGATGACACCCGAGGGCAGGATCGAACCTGGGTCACTTGGAGGGGGTTTTATGGGAAGAAAGAGGAGGGAATGTTTGTTCTATAGGGGTTACATAAAGTTTGAGAATTCACTATTCAATGTTCATACACAAAAGGACACAATGTGCTGGAGTAACTCAGCAGGTCAGGCAGCATCTTTGGACATCATGGGTAGGTGGCATTTCAGGTCGAGACCCTTCCTCTTACTCCAGAGATGCTGCCTGACACATTGAGTTACTCCAGCACTTTGTGTCCTTTTGTGTATTACCCAGCATCTGCAGTTTCTCCATTTCAATGATTACAACTCCCCAAACGGAATATGAGGTGCTGTTCCTCCTGTTTGCTTGTGGCCTCACTCCAGCTCCTTGATAACAATTTTACTTTGGATAAAAAGTGAGTTTTATACAGACTACATTGTCAGACTGGTCAGTTGTCAGCGATTTTAGTTTTAGATTCTCGATATTCCTTAAACTGTGGCTCAACTGTGATGCCTCGATACTTTAGATGTATGGATCAGCCATGATTGAATGCTGGAGTATGCTTGATGGGCCGAATGGCCTATTTCTGTTCCTATCACCTATGACCCCACGACTATTGTATTTGCCTCCACCACCAACCCTGGCAGCACGTTCCAGGCACCCACCAAACCATGTAAATAATTTTTTTCCCTCGCATCTCCTTTAAAATTTGCCCCTCTCACCTTAAACCTTCTATATTCAGATTGCTCAGTTTATCTGACTTAACTTTGAAGTACTTTATATGTTCATGAATCATAGGAGCTGAATTAGGCCATTCGACCCATTCGAGTCCACTCCACCATTCGATCATGGCTGATCTATCTTTCCCTCTCAACCCCGTTCTCCTGCCTTCTCCCCATGACCTTTGACACCGTTCCTAATCATGAACCCATTATACTCCGCAATAAAAATATCAAAAGACTTGGCCTCCATAGCCATCTGTGGCAATGAATTCCACAGATTCACCACCCTCTGGCTAAAGAAATTCCTCCTCGTCTTCTTTCTAAAGGTACGTCCTTATATTCTGAGAATAAATCAGGTCTACCTATAATAATGTTCTTCCTGTTATTACAATTTACTAAAGCCCTTTTGTACCTGAATTAGCTTAAAATAATTCTTAGATTAAATGCAAAGTGATGATGATTCCGCAATAACTTGGTGCAACCTTGTAAACCACAGTACGGTGACCTGGGAGAGGCAGTTGCTTGGCTGATTGCCTGCTTTAAAATCCTCTGTGTAATAGCCATATACGGTATGATCTGATTCAGTTAAACTGCATGCAAACAAAAACTTCTCACTGTGTTTCTGCACACGTGACAATAGGACATAGAACAGTACAGCACAAGAACTGGCCCTTCAGCCCACAATGTCTGTGTCGAACATGATGCCAAAACCATATCTTCTCTACCTGCGCATAATCCATATCCTTCTGACACAGTGGCACAGTGGTAGTGCTGCTGCCTTACAGCGTCAGTGACCTGGGTTCGATCCTGACTACGGGTGCTGTCTGTACAGAGTTTGTAACTTTTCCCTGTGGCCCGTGTGGGGTTTCTCCATGTGCCCCAATTTCCTCCCACACTCCAAAGATGTACAGGTTTGTAGGTAAATTGGCTAAATTGTTAAATTGTCCCTAGTGTGTTGGATATTGTTAGTGTGTGGGGTGATCACTGGACAGCGCAGACTCGGTGGGCTGAAGGATGTGTTTCTGCGCTGTATCTCCAAAATATAAAGTCTAAAATTCAAAAAAAGATAAATGAATCGAAAACTATCAATGTGCAAACATTAAATTCGAAAGACTCTGTGAACCCTCAAGGAGAGGTACAGTAGATTTTCAATTATAATGTAGCATTTCCTTTCCTTTCTTGTAAAAGCCTAAAGGGCCTCTCCCACTGTACGAGGTAATTCAAGAGTTCTCCCGAGTTTCCCGATTCGAACTCGGAGAATTACGGTAATAGCCGTTTGTAGGTACTCGGGGCTCTCGTGGACATTTTTCACAGTGCTGAAAAAACTTCACGAGTTACCACGTTTCCCGAGTACCTGCTGTTAGCATTACGAGCCGCTACGAGGCATCCACGAGTTCCGACGTAGCCGCTACGTACATTCTACGTGCTTACCACGAGTTTGATTTTTTTTTAAACTCGGGAGACTTGAATTACCTCGTACAGTGGGACAGGCCCTTAAGCCTTTGATCTTGTGAGGTCAAATTTGTCGAGGTTGAGATGCACATTATTGAAAAGACACATTGTTCTCTGCCAATTCAGTTAAAAAAAATTCCAGATACTTGAGTTACCAGCAGCTGAGCTGCAGTGAGTCTGAATGCTTTTTGAAGACCTGGGAAACTATCACAACAATCCTCCAGTGAGATAAAAGACAATGATTCACAATGAGTGGTCTACAAATGGAAGATCATGTTTAATTGTGCTTTACCAAGAAAAATAGATTTTAGTTATTTTAGATATTTAGTGCTAATTAAATATTCTTTGCTAATTTTTTCATATTTTGAAAATATGTATAATCAAATTTTTTTAACCATTCCAAATGTGTGTTGGAACTGAAGCATTATGAATGATAATAATAAGGAAAAATCATGATTGCGTAGAGAAAATTCTGTTTGTTATGAACGTGTTGGGCGGCACGGTGGCACAGCAGTGGAGTTGCTGCCTTTCAGCGTCAGAGAAATGTGTTTAATCCCGACCGCGGGTGCTTGGCTGTGCGGAGTTTGTACGTTATCCCCGTGTCCTGCATGGCTTTTCTCCGGTGCTCCGGTTTTCTCCCATACTCCAAAGGCATACAGGTTGGTAGGCTAATCGGCTTGGTATAATTGTAAATTGTCCCTGGTGTGTGTAGCATAGTGTCAGTGTGCAGGATATACTGGTCAGCACAGATGCAGTGGGCCGAAGGGCCTGTTTCTGTACTGTATCTTTAAACTAATCTAAACTAAAGGGCCTGTCCCACTGCGGTGACCTAATTTGCGAGTTTAGAAGAGTTTGCCGTCGACTCATACTCGCAGCATGGTCGACACGAGGTCCTTTGTAACTCTCCTTCATGCTCGAGAGTAGTCTCCGCGTACTCGAGGCCTCAGTATGCTGAAAAATGCCCGCGAGTACGAATAGGTCGCCATGGAAAAAATCGATATATTTTTATTCGTGGGTTTAGTCAAGGTAGGTCGTAGTAGGTCATAATGCTATTTGTAGGTAGTTGAAGTCAATCGAAGTTAATCGAAGGTAGTAGAAGGTAAAGCTCGTAGAGATAAAATGGTAAGTAAAACGACCGGTAGTTAAATGCCTGCTAAACTTTATTAAACGTTGTCTGGCTTCTTAAAAGTGTCTCCACTCCTTCTCCCCCCCTTCTCCCCCCTTCTCTCCCCTTCTCTCCGCTCCCCCCCCCCCTTCTATCTAAAGGACTTACCGTAACTGTGCCAGCCGCCTTTTACCTTCCTGTTCATCGTGGGTGTGAATTTCAGACAGCGCTCCCCCGCTTTCCCTGGCCCCCGCCTTTGCGATGGTAGTGTGGTTGTGTGGTTGTGGTGTCGTGGGTTGTGTGTGTGTGTGTGTGCGTGTGTACGGTTGTACGTGTGTGTGTGTGTGTGTGTGTGTGTGTGTGTGTGTGTGTGTGTGTGTGTGTGTGTGTCATTTTTTCTCTCTTGTTTATCATATTGTTTACAGCAGGGGTCGGCAGCCTTGTTCTGCGTGGGGGCCAGGACCCATGTCTGTGAGCGGATGGAGGGCCACATCTATCGCCATGGTGTAGCACTTGGTGTTGTTTTTCACATTAGTTTTCACGTGTTTTTTTAATTCGTTTTCTGCAGTTCCCAGGTCCCTTGTGTGCCCCAGGACTGGCTGCAGTTCCCAGATCAGCTCGTGTCCCTGGGACTGTCTATAGTGCCCAGGTCAGCTCGCCTGCCCCAGGACTGGCTGTAGCACCCAACTCGGCTCGACTGCCCGGGACTGGCTGCAGTTCCCAGGTCAGCTGCATGCCCTGAGACCAGCTGCAGTATCCAGGTCGTGAAAACTAATTGAAATAAAATACGCATGTGGCTGGATGATTTCGGGTTACAGGCTGGATCCGGCCCGTGGGCCCTAGGTTGCCCAACCCTGGTTTACAGTGTATTATGTATATATATTCTGTTGTGCTGCAGCAAGTAAGAATGTCATTGTTCTATCTGTGACATATGACAATAAAACACTCTTGAATCTCGGTTATCTTGCTCTTTTTATTTTTATAGTGAGGTTTCTTTTAAAGTAGAGAGGAATGACAAGTCTATCAATATAGAGAATGAATGTAGAGAGGAATGAATAGGTGACGTTTTGGGTGGGGACCCGTCTTCAGACTGATTGGAATGGGGTGGGGGGGGGGGGGGGGGGGGGTGGAGAAGGCTGGAAGTGAGGTGGGGTGGGACAAAGTCTGGCAAGTGATAGGTGCGGAGGGGTTTGGTCGGCAGATGGGTTGAGTAAGTGACAAAGGCTCAAGATGAAAAAGAGACATAGGAATGTGGCTGATGTCTATAAAGAACAGGCACCAGCTATCAAGATCCACAATTGTCTCGTTGAAATGTGGGTAGGGACCTGCACAAAGATGAAAAATATATTTTCATCACTTCATGTAATAGAGACATATTCTGTGTGTGTGCGCAAGAGCGGAACTCACTATCAAAACATGGAGGAGACGGGGACACCATTTTTTGGCGGACACGCGCGCATGCGCGCACTCACACACATGCACGAGGCTTCGGAGGCTGAATCCAGCGCTAAAAATGGCGATTTTAAAATCCGGATTACAAAAACTTGGGGGGAATGTCCCCCACTTCTCAAAACATGGGGGGGACGTGTACCCTCTGGCCCCCCCGGGTTTTCCGCCCCTGTGTGTGTGTGTGTGTGTGTGTGTGCAGACGATCGATCCGGCTCGCGGTTTCATCGCTGACGGTCGATCCAGCTCGAGGTATTTCAGGCGAGTGCCCTCGAGCTTGAAGGTCGAAGACAGTCGCTGAAATGTCTTGTCAGTGGGACAGGCCCTTAAACTTGATTAAGAAGGAACTGCAGATGCAGTTTACCTTAAACTAAATTTGAAATCAATAGCTATCCTGCTCTATGTATCTTTCCCATTGGTCTATCTATTGTACTTGAGTTTGATGGGAAACCTTGGTCAACTTAGACAATTTCCATGCACACCTGGATAAAGAATTCATAGTTCAACATACAATTAGGCAGGAAATTGTAAATGAGTACATTTGCAGGGTTGGAGAAGTTGCGGGAGTAAAGGACTGGTGGGGCGATCGCTAGTTAGCCCAGACTCAGTGGGCCGAAGGGCCAGTTTCTGCGCTGTATCTCTAAAGTCTAAAGTAAAGCCATCCACAAAGTACAGTTACAGGATAAAGGGAATAACGCTTTGTACAAGATAAAGTCCAGTACAGTCTGATTAAAGATAGTCTGAGGGTCTCCAATGAGGTAATTAGTGGCTCAGGACCACTCTCTAGTTGGTGATAGGATGGTTCCGTTGCTTGATAACAGCTGGGAATAAACAGTCCCTGATTCTGGATGTGTGTATTTTCACACTTCTGTACCTCTTGCCTGATGGGAGAGGGGAGAAGAGGGAGTGTCCATGGTGAGACTGGTCCTTGATTATGCTGGTGGCATGGGTGTAGATGAGTGGACTGAGGTGTGATGTGTTGTAATTGAAAGCTTGTGGGGCAATCAGCCACCTGCAAGCTCAGTGCCAACCACTTTCAATAAAGATTATCCCTGCCTTCAACATTCAATGCCAGATCCTTTCATTCTGACCTCTGGGGACACCTGAAGAGCGATCCATTTTGGGAAGCTGACGACTTCCTTTCACTTGCAACGACATGATAGACTAGGGGACTCAGTGGTAGAAGTTCAATACGTGACCTGCACACAGAATTACCAGACTGGCCGTCCATTATGGAAACTGTCTGACTTTTATCATCATTGATCTGTGACCCAGCAATTGGAACCATGTGATTAGACTACGTGATTGTGTTTGGCCACATCTGATAAAACACTGCTGTGACCATAGCTTCTTACAAGATGCGACACTGGACGAGGTTTAGCCTTTAGACTTTGGAGATACAGCCTGGATACAGGACCTTCGGCCCACTGAGTCCATGCCGAAAAGCGATCACCCTGCACATCAGCACTATCCTACACAGTAGAGACAATTAATAATTTACCAATGCTAATTAACCTGTATTTCTTTGGAGTGTGGGAGGAAACCGGAGCACCCGGAGGAAACGCTCGCGGTCACAGGGAGAACATACAAACTCTGTACAGACAGCACCCGTAGCCAGGATGAAAACCGGGTCTCTGATGCTGTGAGGCAGCAACTCTACCACTGCGCTACATATCAACATTTATTCTGACATCTGATTATGTAAACTCAAGACATAATTGCAATAAAAATGAAGTGCAGATGCTGGTTTATATCAAAGATAGACACAAAATGCTGGAGTAACTCAGCGGGTCAGGCAGGATCTCTGGCGAAAATCGATAGGTGACGTTTGAGGTCGGGACCCTTCTTTGGACCCAACCCGATCACCTATCCATTTTCTCCAGAGATGCTGCCTGACCCGCTGAGTTTCTCCAGCACTCTGTGTTTATCTATGATATAATTGCACCTTGCCTCCAGTAGTGCCATTGCAGCCTGTCTGCTAGAATGAGGTAATACAAAAGGAACTGCAAATGCTGGTTTATACCAAAGATAGACACTAAATGCTCTAGCATTTTGTGTCCATCCCTGGAAATAGGTTGTAGCTTCATTAATGAGAAGTTTGTATAGGCTGCTTTTATTTAAATAATTTCACAGGAATATATAACAGAAAATTTGTCAGGAAATGGTTGCTGAACCACATATATGTTTAACAACATAATTGTTTTAATTGTTAAAGATAATTATATTAATTAATGAGACTGGCAATTAATAAATATGTAAAATGTCTAATATATTTCTCACAGCACCGTTTAAGCTATAGACACCAGGAACTGCAGATGCTGGAATCGAGCAAAACACTAGGTGCTGGAGTAACTCAGTGGGTCAGGCAGCATCTGTGGAGGGAATGGACAAGGATCTGAAGAAGGGTCTCAATCTAAAACATCGCCTGTCTATTTTCTCCACAGATGCTGCCTGACCCACTGAGTTACTCCAGCGTTTGTGTTTTGATCATTTAAGCTGTGATTGTCTTTAGAGTTTACATTTTAAGAAAGCAGACTAAGTTAAATATAATATACCTCAGCAGCTGAATGTTTGTGCTCACTTGGTATAAAAGATGGCCTGGATAGAGTGGATGTGGAGAGGATGTTTCGACTAATGGGAGAGTCTAGGACCAGAGGGCATAGCCTCAGAATAAAATTACGTACCTTTAGAAAGGAGATGAGGAGGAATTTCTTTAGCCAGAGGGTGATGAATTTGCAGAATTCATTGCCACAGATGGCTGTGGAGGCCAGGTCAATGGGTATTTTAAAGGAGGAGATTGACACTTTTTCTATTAGTAAGGGTGTCAAGGGTTATGGAGAAAAGGAAGGAGAATGGGGTTGCGAGGGAAAAATCGATCAGCCATGACTGAATGGCAGAGTAGACTCGATGGGCCGAATGGCCTAATTCTGTTCCTATGACATAACCTAATGAACTTATGTAACACTCTGCCAAGGACAAAGGACAAAGGACATTTATTGTCACATACATCAGGGTGGTGGCGGAGGCAGATTCGGATACACATACGTATATACAGATACAGATAAGGCTTAAAAGGCTCTCATTCCTTTTCCCCATAACCCTTGACACCCTTACTAATCAAAAATTTGTCAATCTCCTCCTTTAAAATACACATTGACTTGGCCTCCACAGCTGTCTGTGGCAATGAATTCTGCAAATTCACCACCCTCTGGCTAAATAAATTCCTCCTCATCTCCTTTCTAAAGCAACTTTATTTTATTTTGAGGCTATGCCCTCTGGTCCTAGATTCTCCCAGTAGTCGAAACATTCTCTCCACATCCACTCTATCCAGGCCATGTTTTATACCAAGTGAGCACAAACATTCAGCTGCAGGGAATGGAGGGACATGGGGAAAATAGATCAGCCATGACCAAGTGGCAGAGCAGTCTCGATGGGCCGAATTACCTAATTCTGCTCCTATATTTTATAATATTATGTTCTTATGATCTTACTGTGAGGCAAATCACATGAGAGTTATTGTGGAGTTTTGAAGATATAGGATTGCTTTGAAACAAATCTTCAAAACTGACAATTCCGTTTTACCAGTCCATGTGGCAATTCTAATGACTGCGTAGAATTGTTTTTCAAAGGCAAGTACTTTAAGTGCCTTTCATCTGCTCACCACACATCAGGAAAGAGGGACAAATCTCATCTGTAAACCAGTTGTTTCTTTCATTAGAAGGAAAAATAAATTCCTGAGGGACAGTGAATGCTTGATATATAAAGGTTGTCAGGGAACTATTAGAAAAACCAAGAGCCAGACGGTTGCTGGTTCTCATCCAGTTTTGCTGTCTTGGCCGCCCCAGAAGTGAGGCTGGAACCAATTAAATAGTCTGGCACCAAGTAACAAGGCCATTAGCAACCCGTGAGTGTAGATCGCACCCTCCAATCATTTTTTTGGATCGGGAGTTATTGGAGCAAGAAAGGCTATAAATTACATCAATTATTTTATAGTTAACATGTTGATACCTGGTTTTGTCTAAATGTTCACTAATATTTAAACAGAACAGTTTTAGTTTTAGTTTTTAGGACAGCACGGTAGCGCAGTGGTAAAGTTGCTGCCTTACAGCGCCAAAGACCCAGGTTCGATCGTGGCTATGGGTGCTGTCTGTATGGAGTTTATACGTTCTCTCTGTGACCGCGTGGGTTTTCTCCTGGTGCAATGGTTTCCTCACAAATCACAAAGACATGCAGGTTTGTAGGTTAATTGGCTTCGGTAAAGATTGCAAATTGTTCCTAGTGTGTAGGATAGAGTTAGTGTACAGTGTGATCGTTGGTCGGCGTGGACTCACTTGGCTGAAGGGCCTGTTTCTATGCTGTATCTGTGAACTAAACTAAAGAACATAGTAAAGTACAGTAAAGGAATGAGCCCTTTGACCCACAATGTCCATACCAAATATGATGTCAAGGCCAACTCTTATCTGCCTAAACATAAAACATATCTCTCCATTCCCTGCATAACCATGAGTCTATCAATTAGCTGGATCCGCTTCGGGTGTTCAATCTGTGGAATTCATTGTCAAAGACAGTGGTAGTAGCCAAGACTTTGGGTATTTTTAAAGTGGAGATTGATAAGTTCTTCATTAGTAAGGGTGTCAAAGGTTACGGGGAGAAGGCAGGAGAATGGGGGAGAGAGGAAAAAATAGACCTTGATCATAATCATGTATAGTCTTTTCTTTAGATAGACGCAAAATGCTGGAGTAACTCAGCAGGTTAGGCAGTATCTCTGGAGGAAAAGGATAGGTGACGTTTTGGGTCAGGACCCTTTTTCTGGCAGTCCCTGATATCCCTTTTGACTGGATAGCACACAAACAAAGCTTTTCACTGTACCTTGGTGCATGTGACAATAACAAACTAAACTAAACTGGATCAGCCATGATCGAATAGCGGAGTAGACTCAATGGGCCGAATGGCCTAATTCTGCTCCTGTGTCTTAAGATCTTATTTCTCCGTCAATGAAGAAAGTGACCCAAATTTGGTCATAGGTTTTGAGAAGTGTTGGGAGAAGATAGGTTGGCGAAGAGTCAATGGTCTTGATCCGATACATCACCAATTCCTTTTCTCCAGAGATGCTGCCTGACCCGCTGAGTTGCTCCAGCATTTTATTTCCGTCTTTGGTGTAAACAAAGTTTTGTTCCAACTTATTTTTGAATGACAAATAAAGAAATTCAATTCAATTCAAAACCAGCATCTGCAGTTCCTTCCTACATACAATGCCTGCCTGCCCACACTTCCCAGTCTCGCTGGCAGCTTTAGCATTGTGTGCCTCGATTTCCAGAGTTATGCAGGGAATTTTGCTCACGACACTCTCTCAAGGACCCGTGCCAGTTGAGGGGATGGCAGATACAATCACTCCCACAATAGACTGCATGGCTTGATGCGCCCAGCCAATATTCCCCAAAGTACTTTGCCTGTTATCTGTCACCAACATAGACCAAGGGTAGAGCTGTGGTATCCCTCTTGTGTACTCCTGTGACGGGTTCTGAAGCTGATAATCTGAAGGTAAAAAGTGACCAGGGCCACTGACTGCACCAATGTTCTTTGTTTGGATTGGTTTGGATTAGTTTAGTTTAATTAGAATTAGAATTAGAATTAGAATTACCTTTATTGTCATTCAGACCTTACGGTCTGAACGATATTTCGTGCCTGCAGTCATACATACAATAATACAATAATAAACAACAATAAACACAAATTAACATCCACCACAGTGAGTCCTCCAAGCACCTCCTCACTGTGGTGGAGGCAAAAATCTTAGGGCTGCAGTCTCTTCCCTCCTCTTCTCCCTCTGCGCTGAGATACCCCACCGGGCGATGGCACAGACAGTCCCGCGGCTCACCGAACCCCGCAAACGGGCCGGCTCAAACACTGCGGCCCGGGGTGGTCGAAGCTGCCGCCCTCCAGTCCAGCGGACGCAGCCGCTGGCCCGCGGCTGAACCCCGGACTCAGGTCACCGCCGCCAGAACGCCGTCCCAGCCACCGGAGCACCGTTCCAGCCCCTAGCCGGATCACCCTCACGTGAGCGCCGTACCTCCCTCGAGCTGGGCCGCTCCAACGGGAGCGCCATTCCACCTCGAGCTGGGCCGCTCCGACGGGAGCGCCGTACCTCCCTCGAGCTGGGCCGCTCCGACGGGAGCGCCATTCCACCTCGAGCTGGGCTGCTCCGATGGGAGCGCCATTCCACCTCGAGCTGGGCCACTCCGACGGGAGCGCCGTACCTCCCTCGAGCTGGGCCGCACAGACGGGAGCGCCATTCCACCTCGAGCTGGGCCGCTCCGACGGGAGCGCCATTCCACCTCGAGCTGGGCCGCTCCGACGGGAGCGCCATTCCACCTCGAGCTGGGCCGCTCCGACGGGAGCGCCATTCCACCCTCGGGCTGGGCCGCCCCGACGGGAGCGTCACAGCCCCTCACGGGAGCGCCGTTCCAGCCCCGAGCCGGACTGCCCTCACGGGAGCGAGCCCAGGGCAAGTCCTGACTGGCTCTGCCTCCGGAGTCTCGAGGTCGCCAGCTCCGCCATTAGGCCTCAGCGCAGACGGAGGCAGAGAAGGGGTATAAGACAAAAAAGTCGCATTCCCCCGAAGGGAGAGACAGCAAGCCCCGTTTCAACCCCCCACCCCACCCCCCCCCCCCCCCCCACCCACATAAACACAACCTAAAAACCAAAAACTTAACTAGGCAAAACGAAAAAAACAACACGAAAAAGTAAAAAACAAACGGACTGCAGGCGAGCCGCTGCTGCCAGGGCAGCGCCGCCACTTCCGGAAGTTACAGCACAGAAACAGTCCATTCAGCCCACCGAGCCGCGCTGACCAGTGATCCCCGCACACTAACACTATTGTACACACACTGGAAACAATGTTACAATTTTACCGAAGCCAATTAGCCTACAATTTTACCAAAGCCAATTGGGAGCTCCTGGGGAAAATCCACGTGGGTCACGGGGAAAAGGAACAAACTCTGTACAGACTGCACCTGTAGTCAGGATCGAACTCGGGTCCCTGGAGCTGTAAGGCAGCAACTCTACCGCTGCGCCACCGTCCCGCCCTCCCAGCAGAGTGAGGTCCATCATGGAATGTTGCCGACTGGCCCCGTCCAGACTGCAGGAGTATGTGCTGAGGGACGCACTGAAGCTCAGTGCAGCCAACACCAAGGCTCTGTGGGGGAGGACCACAGTTTAGGGTCCTTCCGCTGCTGGACATTGAGGGGCAGAGTCTGGTGCAGTCACCCCTTAAACAAGGGAAGGGATATCGCACCAGGGGGCCACATGGGTGACGATAATATCTTGTTTTGTTTAAAGATAGTTGTGAACACGACTGAGTATGACACTAATGAATGAATAGAGAATGTCTGAAGAGTTTTTGCAACGTTTTTGTTTTGTGTACAGGCACTCCCCGACTTACATAATAAACGACTTGTGTCAACTCCCACTGACGTAGGCAATTCTTTAATCTGCTGTTTTATTTTCGAGTTTCGCTTCTTGGTAGCAATGCGCTACTGCCGTTGCATGCATCTTTTTCCGCAAGCCAGTCACCTGTTCTCGTGGATGATTCCCCCCGCGGTCTCCGCGTCTGAGGCCCAGGTTCGATCCTGACTATGGGTGCTGTCTGTATGGAGTTTGTACGTTCTCCCTGTGACCTGCGTGGGTTTTCACCAGGAGCTCCAGTTTCCTCCCTCATTCCAAAGACGTACAGCTTCTGTAAAATTGTAAATTGTAGCTAGTGTGTGTGTAGGACAATATTAGTGTGTGGGCATCGCTGGTTGGTGTGGACTCAGTGGGACGAAGGGCCTGTTTCCGCGCTGTATCTCTAAACTAAACTAAACTAAAGCATGGATCCATGTTTTAATTTATTATCCATCTCCACCAGTCACTGACCGTCCTGTCTTTCGGTCTACGTCTCTGCAATGTACACAGTTTCCCCTGAGCACTTTGTTTAGCTGTGGTGCAGTGTTTGAATTGCTGGCATTTTGCAAGGCTGAATTCCAGAGAAATTTCAACAAGCACATCAGCAAGCAAAGCATAATAAATGAATCAAAGCATCATTGTTCAAAGAGACCGTGACTCTCTTCAGATTCAGTGATGTGTAATTATGATATGACTGAAAGATATTTTCCCAGGGAGTGGTGTTGCAATGTGGCTTTATAACTCCATTTCATTTCCCCAGTGTGTTTTAAGATTTGCTCAAAGAACACAGAACAGTACAGCACAGGAACAGGCCCTTCAGCCCACAATGTCTGTGCAGAACACGATGCCAAGTTATACTAACCTCCTCTGCCTGCACGTGATCCATTTCTCTCCATTCACTGCACACCCACCTGCCTATCCAAAAGCCTCCTAAAAGGAAAAAGTGCAGGGAAGATTTACGAGGATGTTATTATCCCGCAGCCGGCGATCGGTTCCCGCGTCAGGGCGATCGAAGCACCCGCAATCGGGCCGGTCGAAGCTCGTGCGGTTGGAGCTCCCAAAGTCGGTCCCTAACCGAGGGACTACGAGCTCCACGATGTTAAGTCTGCAGGCTCCCGCGGTTGGAGCTCCCGAAGTCAATCCCAAGCAAAGGGACCATCAGCACCACGACGTTAGGCCCCAGTGGGGACGGAGATACAATATGGAAAAAGTCGTATCCCCATCGAGGAAAGAAATAAAAAGTTTCCCCCCCCCAACCCCACATAATACAAAACTAAAGTTACACTAAAACATACATTTAATAACAGACTATAAACAACAAAAGAAGAAAAGGACGAGACAGACCGTTGGCGAGGCTGCCATCGTACGGCGCCACCTGGTGGAAGAAGGAATGACAGTTGGTGGAATAAGTCTTGGATTATGTTGGCTGCTTGTCTGAGCCAGCGTGAAGTGTAGATGGGGTCAATGGTGGGGTATCTGGTCTGTGTGATGGAATGGGCTACATCAACAACTCTCTGCAATATCTTGCCACATTAAACAAATTGGACGTACAAGATACAAGATACATTTATTTGTCACATGTACCAATTGGTACAGTGTAATGTGTGGTCAAGACATGACAGGCCCTTTCACAAAATTCTGGGATGAAGGGTAAGAATGTAACTTCTCTGAATCAATGCCTGAATGGCAATGGAAGACCATTGACAGGAGACATTCCTCAGTCCATGAATGCTGCTTGATCTTTTAAGTATTTCCAACTATTTTTATTTCTGTGAATGATTGTTGGGAATATTGGACGTAGACCAATGGCTGGCGGCCCACATAACTTTGGGCCAACTTCTGTCGTTTGAAAACCTTGCATCCAGTCTGTAGAACAGGAATTAGTAATGCAGGAAATGCACAGTGGGTGCAGAGTATCGGGGTCAAGGGCAGTAGGAGGTTACCTTTTACAGTGATCAAAACGATTGCCTGCTGCTTTCTGCTCTGGCAGTATTTAACGTACAACAGTTTTAACCTTTAAAGGCTGCGGACTGATTTGATGCAACTGTTTTGTTTAGTTAGTTAGATTAGTTTAGTTTATCGAGGTACAGTGGAAAGCTTTTTTGTTGTGTGTTATCCAGTCAGCGGAAAGACTATGCGTGATCACAATCAGGGTGGCATAGTGGCGCAGTGGTAGAGTTGCTGCCTTACAGTGCAAGAGACCCGGGTTCGACTATGGGTGCTGTCTTTTGGGAGTTTGTACGTTTTCCTTGTGACCGCGTGGATTTTCTCCGGGTGCTCCTATTTCCTCCCACACTCCAAAGGCGTACAGGTTTGCAGGTTAATTGGCTTTGGTAAGAAAACTTTTAAATTTCCCCTAGTGTGTAGGATAAAGCTAATGTACGGGGTGATCGTTGGTCGGCGCAGACTTGGTGGGCTGAAGGGTCTGTTTCTGCGCTGTATCTCTAAAGCGTAAAGTCTTGCACAGTGTACAGATACAGGATAAAGAGAATAATGTTTAGTGCAAGATAATGTCCAATATAGTCCGATTAAAGATAGTCCAAGGGTCTCCA
Source organism: Amblyraja radiata (assembly GCF_010909765.2). NCBI lineage: Eukaryota > Metazoa > Chordata > Chondrichthyes > Rajiformes > Rajidae > Amblyraja > Amblyraja radiata. Next base: position 31,902,472 of record NC_045969.1, on the reverse strand, counting down.
ATGAGGTCGATGGGAGGTCAGGACTGCTCCAGTTGGTGAAAGGATGGTTCAGTTGACTGATAACAGCTGGGAAGAAACTGTCCTTGAATCTGGAGGTGTGCGTCTTCACACTTCTGTTCCACATGATTCCAATCACAGCCAAGCACCCATGCCTGAAGGATAGGTGAGATCTGGACGTTTGCAGCCTTTCTGAGTTCTCACCAATGTGTCAATGATAGATACAGGCAACAGCACAGCACTTCCCTGTTTGGGTAAGGAACAGTGAGTGGCTTAAAAGGTACAAACAAACAACTGCAGATGCTGGTTTACAAAAAAAAAGACTCAAAGTGCTGGTGTAATTCAACGGGTCATGCAGCATCTCTGGAGAACATGGAAAGGTAACTTTTCAGGTCGGGACCCTTCTTCAGGGTATGTCTCAGAGATACTTCTTAAATGGGAGCTTTGCTTTTTTACTTATTTCTTCACTACTTTTAGGGAGATTATACTGTAACAAGTTCAAGTTGGCATTTATTGTCACTTTACCAATTAAGGTACAGTGAAATTTGAGTTACCATACAGACATACGGTGAACAGAACACAATACACACATAAAATAAAATTTAACATAAATATCCACCACAGTGGAATCAACATTCCTCACTGTGATGGAAGGCAATAAGGTTCAGTCATCTTCCTCCTTTGTTCACCCCTGGTCGGGACCTTTGAATCCTCCGCAGCTCGCCGCTACAGACGGTTCGATGTTCAGGCCCTCTCGTCGGGATGATCGAAACTCCGACGTCGGGACGGATTGGACGCATGGAGTTCCCGAGTCAGCCACTTCTTACCGGAGACCGCGGCTTCACGGTGTAAAAGTCCACAGGGCCCACGGTCGGAGAACTTTTTCTGGCGATCCTCGGCAAAGGATCGCAGCTCCGTGATGATAAAGTCCACGCCCCGCCAGCGACTTGAAGCTCCAGGCCGGTCTCCAGGAAAGGCCGCACCAATCCAGTTGTTAGGCTGGAGGGGGGGGGGCGGAGGGGGACAATGAGACACTGAGAAAGTCACATCTCCGTCTAGGTGACTGAAAAAAAGTTCCCTCCTTCAACATTTAAACCAAAAAAGACACAAAGTGGAGTAACTTTTAAAAAAAACAGCGTTGAAGTAACTTAAAAAATATATACACAAAGTGTTGGAATAACTTAGTAAAAAAAGCAAAAAGTGCTGGAGTAACTTTGTTAAAAAAAGACAAAGTGCTGGAGTACTTTTTAGTTTAATTTAGTGATACAGCATGGAACTAGGCCCTTCGGCCTGGGCCGAACAGCGATCCCCGTACACTAGTACTATCCCACATACTAGGGACAACTAACAATGTTTACTGAAGTCAATTTTACTTTGGAGTCACATGAGTGACTACGTGAAGAACCCCGCCAGGACGCATGCGTATCATATCGCTACACGCATTGCGAAACGTCAGGCGGGGTGGAACGACGTTTCCCCGCAGCGGCAGTTTAAAAAGCCGGAACCAGCAGATAAGAGTTACTCTGCGGTCTTTTTGTGTGTTTCCTATACCAACTTACAGGTGGGGAACATGGACAAGTCAAAGAAAGCAACAAGGGCTGCGACAAAGCTGGTGGGGGAGGACCGCGGAGTAGCGGGCAGCCAGCAGCGGCCAGCGGCACTTGAATCACCGATAATGGGATCAGCTGTGCCCGATGTCGCCTCCGCACCGGCCAGATCCACGCCGCGGCCGGGCGGTAAGGCAAGACAGAAAACTAACAAAGTCGTGGACTCAGAGGAGTCCGACTTTGAACAACCGCCGGCGGCCAGCGACCGTGAGCGCTGGAGCCGGATGGAGCGGTGTGTGGAGCATTTGCTCCAACGTGACAGGCTCCGGGAGATGGAGTCGAGTCACTGTGGGCTCTATGGAAAACCCACAGCAGCACCTCTTGTAGGGCTGCACAGTGCTTCTCCCTCATCAGAAGGGAGCACTGGGGGTCAGTACTGGGCTGATCCTGAAGAGGGGTTCGCAGAAGAAAAATCAAGTGTGCAGGGGATGCAGGAATGAGAAAATCTGCTGGACATGATGTCCAACTTCATACAGCCAGACCAGACTGGCCAAAACCTGGAGCAAAAGCTTGCTGCCAGTATAGACTATATGTCTTTTAACCAGCTACAAGAACAGGCTGTATTGGACACCACGTCAAGACACCTGGCACAGGGTAACTGTATATCCCTGAATGTTCCAGTAGTCAATACTTGTATATGGAAACATATTGGAATAGGAGTTAGAGGCATGGATGTCAAACTCCAAAAGGTATTAAAACTCCTAACAGCAGGGATAACAGCATTTGCCCGCACAGTGGATGAGAAGGACATGTCCCAGGACCAACAGGATGCACTGGCATTGCTTTGCAACACTCAATATGAGATAAACAGCATCAGGAAGAATGCCATTAGACCCACTTTAAATCCGAAATTCGCGGGTCTGTGCAAACCTGGGAACATAAAACCACCAATACTACTATTTGGAGGTAACCTATCGAAGCAAGTCAAGGAGCTCGATGAGGAAGCAAAAACCCTGGGACTCATAAAAGGGACTTCATCAAAAACCCACTACAGCCACAGACAGCACCCCTACGCACCCACCAGTAGAACAAGACCGACTGGTGAAAGCTCGAAGGTCCGGTACACCAAACATGAGTCTTTTTTAGGCCATGGCCCAGGCCGGCCTTCTTGGAAGATACGCGAACCTCCAACATCAACCAAACCACAAACCTGGACACCACCGCCTCAACATCAACGAAGGATTTACAAAAAGAAGTAAACCTGCCACTGGTAACTATGGAGGTAGGTGGGTCTGGTTCCCTACAAAATACAGGGAGCATGGAGGTTGTGGGGAGATTACACTCCTTTCTGGATGCATGGAGCATGTTAACTACCGATACTTATATTTAAAGCAGTATCCAGGGATATACAATAGAATTTATACACAAGTACAGCCCTCCAGTTCAGCATGTACCGAACCGAATGTTCGTACTTTCTGGTAAAGAGAAATCAGAAGCGCATGCTGAACTGGAGCGGCTTTACGCAAAAGGTGTAATTGAAAAATCCCAACACGAACCGCTAGAATTCGTGTCCAATATATTTACCAAAAACAAAAAAGATGGTGGTTGTCGCATCATCATAGATCTGACCAAATTGAATACATTTGTACAATATATTCATTTTAAAATGGAAACCTTTGTTACTGCTAAGCAATTGATTTCCAAAGGTTACTTCATGGCTAGCATCGATTTAAAAGATGCTTACTATTCAGTGCCTATACGAGGTGACCACAGATGTTTCTTAAAATTCAACTGGATGGGACAGGTCATGGCAGTACAGAGCGCTGCCAAATGAGTTAACATCAGCCCCCAGACTGTTCACAAAAATTTTGAAACCAGCCCTAGCGTTTCTACGGAAACGAAAATACATGGTCATGGCATATCTAGATTACATACTTATTGTGGGCAAAACTTTGGAATTGGCCAAACAAACTGTAACAGCCACAAAACAGTTATTTGAAAAACTGGGGTTTATTATCCATCCAGTTAAATCTAAATTAACGCCTTCCACTACAATGGACTATTTGGGGTTCACCATTGACTCAGTTCACATGTCGGTGACTTTGCCAAAGGGAAAGGCTATAGACTTAATAGAGGCTTGCAATAACCTCATTGACATCAGTAAACCATCCATCAGATTGGTAGCAAAAGTAATTGGCAAAATGGTGGCTGCCTTTCCAGCCACACAATTTGGACCTTTACATTACCAAAATTTACAGAGAGCAAAAATACAAGCACTCAAAATCAATGCTGGTCATTTTGACAGACCAATGAAGCTACCAATCAAAGGAACTAAAATGGTGGATAGATAACATTTGGCTTTGTTTCAATCCAATCATTATCAGCAACCCTTCAATGGTGCTACAAACTGATGCCAGTGCACTTGGTTGGGGTGCCACCAATTCCATCTCCAGCTGTGGAGGTAGATGGACTGCTCAGGAGGCATCATTATTACTCACACTGGGCATAAACTACCTGGAAATGTTGGGTGCATTCTATGGCATAAAGTCATATTGTACTGGGTCATATCACCAGCATGTTAGACTACAGATTGACAATACCACCGTGGTAGCACATATCAACCACATGGGTGGAAACAAATCGACATCATGTGACAATCTGGCTAATACAATTTGGCAGTGGTGTATCCAGAGAGATATTTGGATATCAGCTACTTACCTACCAGGTAAACTAAATACAATACAATACAATACAATACAATACAATACAATACGGTTTTATTCGTCACATTGCACATAAAGTGCAAGTGAAATGAATTTGTCAGCAGCGGTACAATGATAAAGAACACACAATACACAATAAAAAAATTTAACACAAACATCCACCACAGCATTCATCACTGTGGTGGAAGGCACAAAATTTGGCCAGTCCTCCTCCATTTCCCCCCGTGGTCGGGACCAGAGTCCAGAGTCAGTCCAGGATCGGCTCTTCCTCACCGGAGACCGCGGCTTTAGGTTGGTGTAGGCCGCAGGCCGGCGGTCGAGATTTAAAGTCCCCGCCGCAGCCAAATTTAGTGGCAGACACCAGGTCACGCAAATTTAATGAAAACACCGAATGGATGTTGAATAAAAAAGTATTTGCTGATATTACAGCACGATATGGAACACCAGATATCGATCTATTCGCATCCAGGCTTAATCACCAGTTATCAAATTATGTTTCGTGGGAACCAGACCCTGGGGCAGCGGCGACAGATGCATTTTCGCTGCATTGGGGGAAATTGTTTATTTATGCATTCCCTCCTTTCTGCCTCATCAGTCGGGTATTAAGGAAAATACAGCAGGACTCTGCGTCTGGTATTTTGGTAGTACCCGATTGGCCTACTCAACCATGGTTCCCAGTGATACTGAACATGGTATTAGAACCATGTATCACCATCCCGAATAGACCAGACTTGTTGGTTCATCCCGTAACAAGGGATAGCCACCCATGCCATAACTATTTGAATTTATTAATTTGTAGAGTTTAAAAATACCTCTACTACAGCTGGGACTGACGGACCGAACAGTGAACATGATTTCGGCGGCCCAAAGACAGTCCACCAAAAAACAGTATCTGGTCTATATCAGGAAGTGGGAGATGTATTGTAACAAAAACAGCATCACCTACAGAGATATGAACATCCCGTCTGTTCTGGAATACCTGGCAGGCCTCCATTATGATGAGGGGCTCAGTTATAGTGCCATCAACTGCGCCAGAAGTGCCTTATCAACTTATCTATGGCAAGGAACAGAGCGTCACTCTGTTGGGACTCACCCACTGGTAACAAAACTTATGAGGGGAATTTTTAATACCAATCCCCCAAGAACCAGGTACTCCCAAATATGGGATGTGAGTATTGTCCTGAAGATGCTCAGGAATTGGTCTCCAGCAACAGCTCTGTCCCTACATAGACTGACATTAAAAACAGTCATGCTAATGGCATTGGTCACGGCACAAAGGGTACAGTCATCACATAAATTAAGACTGGACAACATGACTTCTTCATCTGAAAATATTACGTTTCATATTTATGAATTAGTAAAGCAGAACAGACAGGGATCAGCAGGCCTCAATATAGAATTTAGGTCTTACCCAAAAGATGATCGTCTCTGTATAGTAAGACATTTGTCGTTATACATGGAGAAAACAAAAATCATCAGAGGCAATGAGAAGGCACTTTTAGTCAGCAATAAGCAACCACACAAAAGAGTGACGGTCCAGACCATCTCAAGATGGCTGAAACAGGTTCTAACACAGGCTGGGGTGGATACTAATATTTTTAAATCTCATTCCACCAGGGCTGCAGCTACATCGGCAGCTATGCAGTTGGATGTACCAATGGACCAAATCCTCAAGGCAGCAGGATGGTCAGGGGAAAAAACATTCCAACTATTTTATCATAAACCAGTCATGAAACCTGGAACGTTTGCAGAAACAATTTTAAGTTCTGTAATTTAATTTACCCCATAAATAGGGGTTATAATTTGTGTTAATAAATTTCATGGATTTTAATGTCGGATTCATGTCTAAATTATGTTGACACAATTCCTCCTACAGTCATTAAGGCAGATGTGATGCATGGACTCGTTTCCACGGCATGAAATCACAGAGCTTTGAAATCTTCACGTAGTCACTCACGTGACTCCGAAGTAAAATAGTAAGATTAAACGAGAACTTACCAGTTCGAAGTTTGATCATTATTTTATGAGGAGTACGTTGAGGGAATATGTGCCCTCCGCTCCCACCCATGATCATATACTCAACTGGTATTTCTTTCTCTAATCTTACTATGTTTAAGTCATTACAGTTATCTGTGATTTCACACCGCTGCTTTGAAGAATGACACGCATGCGTCCTGGCGGGGTTCTTCACGTATTCCCTCAACGTACTCCTCATAAAATAATGATCAAACTTCGAACTGGTAAGTTCTCGTTTAATCTTACTATTAACCTACAAACCTCTTCGTCTTCAGGATGTGGGAGGAAACTGAAGCACCCAGAGAAAACCCATGTGGTCACAGGGAGAAAGTGGAAACTTTGTAGAGAGGTCAGGATCAAATCTGGTAAGGCAGCAACTCTACTGCAGCTCCATTGTGCAACCCTGATTAAAGTAAAGATACTTTAAAGTAAAGTAAAGATAGTAAAGTAAAGATACTTTAATCAGGTCTGACTATAATCCTGTTCTTCCTGTTACTACGGTTTACTGAAGCCCTTTTGTACCTGAAGTAGCTTAAAATAAATAGACAATAGACAATAGGTGCAGGAGTAGGCCATTCAGCCCCTCGAGCCAGCACCGCCATTCAATGTGATAATGGCTGATCATTCCCAATCAGTACCCCGTTCCTGCCTTCTCCCCATATCTCCTGACTCCGATATTTTTAAGAGCCCTATATGGCTCTCTCTTGAAAGCATCCAGAGAACCTGCCTCCACCACCATTTGAGGCAGAGAATTCCACAGACTCACCACTCATCTGTGAGAAAAAGTGTTTCCTCGTCTCCGTTCTAAATGGCTTACTCCTTATTCTTAAACAGTGGCCCCTGGTTCTGGTCTCCCCCAACATCGGGAACATGTTTCCTGCCTCTAGCATGTTCAAACCCTTAACAATCTTATATGTTTCAATGAAATACCCTCTCATCCTTCTAAACTCCAGAGTGTTCAAGCCCAGCTGCTCCATTCATTCAGCATATGACAATCCCGCCATCCCGGGAATTAACCTTGTAAACCTACGCTGCACTCCCTCAATAGCAAGAATGTCCTTCCTCAAATTAGGGGACCAAAACTGCACACAATACTCCAGGTGTGGTCTCACTAGGGCTCTGTACAACTGCAGAAGGACCTCTTTGCTCCCATATTCGATTCCTCTTGTTATAAAGGCCAACATGCCATTCGCTTTCTTCACTGCCTGCTGTACCTGCATGCTTACTTTCATAGACTGATGAACAAGGACCCCCAGATCCCGTTGTACTTCCCCTTTTCCCAACTTGACGCCATTTAGATAGTATTCTTATATTATATGCAAAGTGATCATGATTCCGCAATAACTTGGTGCAACCTGTGGTCAGGATGGAACCTGGGTCTCTGGCGCTGTGAGGCAGCAACTCTACCGCTGCACCACCATGCCGCCCTGTTATTTTTTCATTGTTTGCCATATATTAAGACAAGACAGACAGAATTATTCCCCACACTCTGCAAGGCAGGCGACGCATGCACGGTTTAGCTCTGAGCATTCAGGTGACAGATTACCTTGAGAATAATTTCATCTCAAGGTCATGTCAACAACATTTACTTGCCTGTTTGTTTGCGTTGCCAAATTACATTTTCCATTTAGGCTTCTTCACTCCATATTTAACATAACACTTCTGCAATACAGACCTGACAGTGAAGACATGTTTAAAGGAAGGAAGCATTTTCTTCATGGCTGAATACTTTGATATTCTCAATGTCGTTTGCTCAGTTTGACTCGGTCTCTATGGGGCATTTGACATCACTGCCAAGCAAAAGCATTTTTCTTTGTGGATATTTCACAAAGTGTTGTAAATTGAACATGCCATAAATCGTTTATACCATTCACAAAAGAGAAAGTTTTTTTGTTGTTGTAATAAATCACATCCCCCAAGATGCTCAAAACATTTTTGCAGCAAATCACTTATTTTTGAGACCTAAAAGGATACAAAGTGCTGGAGTAACTCAGCGGGTCAGGCAGCATCACTGGAGAACATGGATACAAGAGGTTTTGTGTCGAGACCCTTCTACATTCGGTCTGAAGAAGGGTCTCGATCCGAAGCATCACCTATCGATGTTCTCCAGAGACGCTGCCTGGCCCGCTTACTCCAGTACTTTGTGCCCTTTTGTGTAGTAACCAGCATCTGCAATTCCTTGTTTCTACTTGTGAAACCTGCTCACTTCCCCAATGCACTAAATTGTGCGCAGGAGGGTATTACAAATAACTATCCAATATTGTCCAGGAAATCTATTTTTGTGCTGTTGATTGAGTGCTGAATGGAACATAGAACAGTACAGCATAGGACCAGGCCCTTTGGCCCACAATGTCAGAACACAGAAAACAGAACTCAAGGGAAACTCCCTGCTCCCCCTCAAAAACAGACATTTTTTTACTGTCTGCCTGAGAATTTAGATGGGACTTCAATTTAATATCTTATGCAGACTGTTTGGTTAGTCTGAAATTCTGCGTTCATGCTTCGTACATGGAACAAGCTGCCAGAGGAGGTAGTTGAGATGGGTACAATAACAACATTTAAAGGACATTTAAACAGGTACAGGGATAGAAAAGCTTTTGATTGCAGAGAGAGGGACCATGTGCAGATACCCAAGAGATAGTCTTGGCCTCATGTTCGGCACAAACGTTGTTTTACGTTCTATTCCCCTCAATTGTAAAGAGTCAAGAGTTTTTAATTGTCAAATGTACCGACAACAGAACAATGAAATTCTCACTTGCTGCATCTTAACAGGGCTGTGAATACAATATACATACTGTAGTTAATATATGATAAACAAAAATTCAATAAACTAAGGATCCCGACATTAGTACTAAAAAACTCAAAGTCCTTAGTGCAACCAAAGTCAGTCCATTGTTCTTCGATGGAACATTTTGGCCGAAGGACCTGTTTCTGTGCTCGACGTAGGTATGTTACAAAACTTACCTTCAACGGCGCTGTAGTTCTGCCACTGGGCCGTGTGCGCGACTTTGGCGCCTTTGAGAGGGGGGCGGGATTAAAATGCCGTTTTCTCCTGCCTGTCGAAGTCGATTTCTCAGGCTGTTTAGCTGCTGCAGAGAAATCGCTCCAACATTCGTTCTATCAAGTTTTTTAAAAACATCGCTGGATAATTTAATTGCTGGAGTAAAATAAAAATCGACTTCTATAGCCGTCAACGCTGACAACGGGACGGATCTCCCGTATGGGACAGATAAAGGTAAGCTGTTTATTTTACATATAAACGTGCTTCTTAGGATTACTTTAATCCAAATTTTACGTTGTGAAAAGGTGATTTAGGCCCCATACGAACTGGCAGTGTTTGTCCTGCTGATATGGGGTTTAAATTCACCACAAACCGCAACGTTCCAATCGATCCCATTCCACAAAATCCCACACGCACGATGATTAAAATGGCCATTAATTTACGGGAATTAAACACTAAATTCCTTCCATTTGGCCTATAAATTAATGACAATGAGATTTTAAAATCATGTTATATTGTGAATTCTTGTGTGAATGTTATTTGGACACTTAGGCTATTTAAAAATGTTAATCTTTTCTTAAGAAATGGATAGATGTTTAGATCTAGTAATTGAATTTTGTAATTAGCTACAATTAGGTAACTAACTAATTATATGCTTTAATTTCAGGTCATCCAAGTAAGATTGTTTCATATTTGTTTCAGAATGCTTCAATCTATAATAACTGAAAATTTCATTCAGTTCTCTTAATTTTTAAGAAAGTTATGGGCTTTTGACTGTCCTTGATCACAGCTTTTTAGTTAAGTCAATGGAAAAGCAATAGGGAACAAGATGCTAATTTCCGAGTATGAAAATGGCCATAACTTTTTTAATACTGAAGATATGAAAGTGAATTAGGTGTCAAATTAAACTTCTTTTTATGCTTTATCTGATGGGATAAATTGCAGATGATTTTAAAATGTCAAAATTTTGTAACATTGCTCTATGACTCTAAATGCAGCTGAAGAAGGGTCTCCAAAACATCACCTACCCATGCTCCCCAGAGATGCAGGACATTCCACACCACAGTCCTGCTCCACCACTTAATGTCAAATTGGTTGATCTCCTCTGACAGCTCGTTCCATACGCCCACCACCCACTGTGTGAGAAAGTTGCCCCTCAAGTTCCTATTAAATCTGGTGACATTCACACCTAGAAATGTGAAGTTTGACTATGCCTACTTTGGCCCCATTTGGTGCTGATTGGGGCATGTACTTTGTGCGCATTTTTTATGATAGTTATAGTCGTACAACATGGAAATATTATACTTGTCTACTGGCTGAATGTTCATCAGATGTTCATATCACCACAAGGCAAAGAAGTAAAATAATAAATGCCATCTGTAGCAATAAAGAGATTGTAATCTTTGATTTCTAGCATAAATAGAAGATTTGAAGATAGCATGCCATTGAACACGCAATGTGCTATTGTGCTGCCCTGCATTTGATGTTTTTAAATGATGGTTAATTTTGTTTTGATAATTATTCCCGAGCTGCAGTTTGAACATAGCATGCCATTGAATGTTCATCAGATGTTCATATCACCACTTAATCATTGGCAGTGGCACAGCTGGTAGAATCACTGCCTCACAGCACCAGAGACCTGGGTTCGATCCTGACCTTGGGTGCTGTCTGTGTGTGTGGAGTTTGCATGTTCTCCCTGTGACCGTGTGGGTTTTCTTTGGATGGTCCGGTTTCCTCTAACATCCCAAAGACGTGTGGGTTTGTAGGTTAATTGGCCCTCTGTAAATTGCCCAGAGTGTGGAGGGAGTGGATGAGAAAGTGGGATAATATAGAGCTAGTGTGAATGGACGATCGATGGTCGGCATGAACTCAGTGGGTTGAAGGTCCTGTTTCCATGCTGTATCTTTCAATCAATTATTTTGGTTGTCTAGTTTACTTGGACTGGGTTTCTGGTAAGATAAGTGCAAGATAAAGCCCAGTAAAGTCATTTAAAGATAATTTGAAGGTCTCCAATGTGTTAGATGGAAGGTCGGACCATTCTCTAATTGGTGAGAGGATTGTTCAGATAACAGCTGGGAAGAAAATATTCCTGAATCTGTAGGTATTGTAGAACTTCAGTACCTCTTACTTGATGGTATAGAGGAGAGGAAGGAGTGACCAGAGTGAGACTGTGATTATGCTGGTGGCCTTGGCGAGGCATTGTGAAATGTAGATGGAGTCAATTGAAGCAAGGTTGGTTCGTGTGATGGACTGGGCACACAAATCTCTGCAATTTCTTGCAGTCTTGGTTTGGAAGCCACTGTCTAATGATATTGGAGTTTATAAGCTGTGTTTTGGCACAACATATGGACATATTGGATCGCCAAGCACAGTCTTGTATTTATGGGCAAATAAATGTATGTTACTCGTGTTTTCAGAGGATTATGTTTCTTTAGGTATTGTTTACTTTTCAGTCACAAAAAAAAATTATGCCCTAGAATTATGGCATGAGGTGACATTTCATGAATGCTGAACAATTATTTAAGACCAATTTCGTTTAGTATAATTTAGAGATACAACAAGGAAACAGGCCCTTCAACCTACTGTGTCCATATTGGCCATCAATCGCCAGTTGACACTAGTTCTCTGTTATCCACCTCCTCATCCACTCCCTAAACACCAGGGGCAATTTACAAAGGGCCAGTTAACCTACAAACCCGCACGTCTTTGGGATGTGGGAGGAACTGGATCACCTGGAGGAAACCCACACAGCCACAGAAAAAACGTACAAACTCTACACAGACATCACCCAAAGTCAGGATCGAACCCGGGTCTCTGGCGATGTGAGGCAGCAACTTTACCAGCCGCCAATGAATTAGAATATTTGGGTTGGTGCCAGTATGGAAAATATCTGTGAAAGAAATGTCACAAAGTCACAAACTAATTTTAGGTATGTTGCAAAGCCTACCTGAAGCGTCTTTGAAGATCTGCTGCTGAGGGTGTGCGCGATTTTGGCGCCGTTTAGAGGGGGCGGGTTTAAAACGCGATTTTCTCTAGGCTGTTCAAATCGAAGATGTTCAGCCTAGTTAATTATTAACGAAAAATCGCTGGAAGACCCCGTCGCAAAGGCTATTATTAGGTTTAAAGGCCTCGTATAATAGTTATAGTAGTTTAAAAATCAATCTCTAAACCCGCGACCGCCAGCAACCGCAGAGTCTCATAAAGCAAATAGCAGAAGTTAGGTTGTATATTTTTACATTAAAAAGGGCTTCTAAAGATCCCTTTATACAAAATTTAATATTGCGAGTAGCTCAATTTGGGCCCATTATATCGCGCAGTGTTTTTCTGGGCATTTGGGGCACAAATCTACCGCAATGTGAACGTTCTAAACCAGCGCGTTCCACAGGGACCCACTAGAAAGCTGATTTAAATGGGCATTTATTTACAGCAATTGAACACTAAATTCCTTCCATTTGGTCTATAAATTAATGTAAATGAGATTTAAAAATCATGTTTTATTGTGAATTATTTGTGAATATTAATTGGACATTTAGGCTATTTAAAAATGTTAATAATTTATTAAGAAATGGATAGATGTTTAGATCTAGTAATTGAAGTCTGAAATTAGCTACAATTAGGTAACTAACTAATTATATGCTTTAATTTCAGGTCATCCAAGTAAGATTATTTTATATTTGTTTCAGAATGCTTCAATCTATGATAACTGAAAATTTCATTCAGTTCTCTTAATTTTTAAGAAAGTTATGGGCTTTTGACTGTTCACGATCACAACTTTTTTGTTATGTCCATAGAAAATCAATAGGGAACAAGATGCTCATTTCCGAGTATGAAAATGGCCATAACTTTTTAAATACTTGAGATATGAAAGTGAATTAGGTGTCAAATTAAACTTATTTTTATGCTTTATCTGATGGGATAAATTACAGACTTGATTTTTAAAATCTCAAAATTTTGTAACATTGCTACTAATTTCCTCTTAAAAAGATATTACTTGCCACCAAGGGTCTTCACCTTTCCATTAACAGCATTGATTTCTAATTTCTGACACAGTAATGGTAATATATCACAACGCTATTATTTTATAGTTCCCTTTAAACCAAATAAGTCAATGGCTTGTTTTATTCCATCTATTTAAGATCGTAATGACTTTATAGTCTCAAGCTGCTTTTTGTAATTGATGCCAGGATTTCTCCCTCAACCTTATACCAATGCGTCTTCTGTTATTTATTGCCATGTTGATTGCGCTGTGGAGAATTTCCTGATTTCAGTCCTTAAAACCACTTTTTAACAGATCTGGACATTTTCTCCCCCTCCTCTTAATTTAACTTTTACAGACTGCTTAATTTAACAAGTAACATTTCAGGTTAACTTTTTTAAATCTTTCACAATCACATATTTGGCTTTAAAAATGATCTTCAGATGCATTTTATTCAGCCTGAAAAGCACGTTTATCCAGTTTCTCCTCATGCCATTGCATCTTGTTATTTAAGGATCATCGTGATTTGACCAGAAAATGCTTGTTGAAGCTAATGGCAATAACCATGGCAAAATTATTTTGCAAATGTGCCTTGGAGAAGTACCAGGGCGATCTACAGACTGTTACTGTCCATTTTGATTCAGTTCTAAGAGGAAGAAGTCTTTCAAATGGCATATATTGCAGTGTAAATTATGTATCACAGTCCTGGCATCACACTTTTCAGGAATCAGGGTGGCGAATCTGTGGAATTCATTTCCACAGGCGGTAGTGGAGGCCAAGTCATTAGGTATTTTTAAAACAGAGATTGACAGGTTCTCGTTTAGTAAGGGCATCAAAGGCAAAAATAGATCAGCCATGATTAAATGGTTGAGCAGACTCAATGGGCTGAATGGCCTAATTCTGCTCCTATGTCTTATGGTCTAAGGAATTTTTTTTTTTGTCTACATACACTTCCTGACTTATGCAATAGGCGACTTATGTAAACTCGCACTTCCGTAAATTATTCTGTACTCAGTCCCTGGTGCAAGCAAGGCAGTTTGTAAATTCTACAACACGATCACTCAAGTTTACATCAGAAACAAGCAGCAATGGTGGCAGTGCTTACCCAGAAGGCCGTGCGCCACAGAAAGTGCCCCAGACGCAGCTGGACGTCGCTGAGACAGTTAATACTCAGTGAGTTATTTCAGGCAGGGGATGGGGTTGCTGATTACGACTTGCGTAAAATCTGACATGTAAGGATTCACGGAACGCAACCCTTATGTAAATCGGAGAGTATTTTTTTTAGATTACTTTTCACCAAAGGATCAGGGGTACAGGAAGGAACTTTGTAAAATCTTATTCCTGTAGGGAAATCTGTACATTAATACTTGCCTTCAATATATGCAATAAAGTGGTTAAACAATAAACAACAAGGCTATCAGAACCATGAAGATGTTACTGGGGGAATATAGAGATGAGATAGACAGTCAATATTAATTAACCTTGAACCCAAACTGCAGTTTATAATTTTGATCTTAATAAAGATTTTGATTCCAGGAGATCAATCTTAAACTGTTAGTTTGTGTCGCAGCCAAAATCGTAAAAGTTCTGAACACATTCATGATTTAATCTTAACAAAGTTGCTCTGAAATAGTGTGTACATTTATAAAACCTCAGCAACACTTGGTTCCATATTATTAAATTTGATATTGATCATAAAGATTCACTGTACCAGCCGCACAGTGGCGTGGCTGGTAGAGCCGCTGCCACAAAGCGATAGAGACCCGGGTTTGATCCTGACCTCGGGTGCTGTCTGTGTGGAGTTTGCACAATCTCACTATGGGTGTTCTGTCCACCTTTTTCTGATCCGTGTAAACATACAGTTCTGTTAGCATCCTGGTATATCTTTGTCAGTGTCTCTTTATTGATTTATATTATGGTGAACAGTACAGTACTTCAGGTGTGGTTTAAGCAAGGTTGAATCCACGTTTAATGTATGATAATTATTCTACATTCTTAATTCTGTTACTCCACAAGGAAGTTCCAGTGATTGATTAGATTTACTAAAGGCCACGCTAACCTACATTATCAATTTTAATTATTCCAGATTTCTTTGCTCATCCCTTTATTTGCTCAAGCCAACACTCGCTTGTCTTTTTCTTTTTGATTTCACTTTTAATTTCAGGTTTGTGTGTTCTCTTGTGTGTTGTGTCTGTCGGCAGACCAATATCCCTCTGGAGCTGAATAAAGTTTATCGTATTGTTTTTAGACCTTTTTGTATTATTAGGCAATCTTATTTTTCTCGCCGCAATATGATACCTTGCACTATTATTGAGATGCATTTACCTCTAAGATGCAGATGCTTGAAGCTTACATGGGTCACCTGGTAAATTTAGTGCACCTCTTTACCAGCTTTGTCTCCCCCACTGCAATCATACTGAAGAATGCTCCTGACCCGAAACGTCGCCTATCCCTGTTCTCCCTGACTACCCAAATTAGTCCAGCACTATGTGTTCTACGCAATACTCCAAATGTGGCTTAACCAAAGTCCTATAAAGCCACGTCATGATTCTTTTCTCGAGTGATCCAGCCTGACCCACTGAATTACTCCAGTGTTTTGTTTCTATCTGCATCATGACTTCCTGACTCTTATACTCAATGCCCCGACCAATGAAGGCAAGCCTACCGTATGCCTTCTATACCACTCTGTTTACTTGTGTTGCACTTTCTGGGAGCTATGGACGTGGAATTCACAACTACCACCCTGTGTATATTATTACAAAGTCAAAAATGTTAATGTAATTCTGACCATAAGTAATCCCAGCGCTGATCCTTGTAGGATTTGTGGAATTCATTGCCATGGACGGCTGTGGAGGCCAAATCATTGGGTATTTTTACAGCGGAGATTGATAGGTTTTTGATTAGTAAGGGCATCAATAGGTTATGGGCAGAAGGCAGGAGAATGTGATTGAGAAGGAAAAATAGATCAGATATGTTTGAATGGCCGATTAATCCAATGGGCCAAATAACTGAATTCTGCTCCTATGTCTTATGGTCCTATATACAAGGCAGAAGACTTATCAACCTACTTACTGCCATTCTAATATCCAGCTAAGTATCCATTAGCCCATTTGCCCCTTTTTTCTGCATGTACCCTTTTCAATTTGTCCAACATCTTTGTGATTTTTATCAAAAGCCTTTAAAAAATCTAGGTATGTTACATCTACATTTGTATCCATGTTTACGCTATCTATGTCACTTCGACGAACGTGGTGATCCTGCTGGAGCAAAACCTTTTGAAATCCGTATTTAATATTCACAATTGTATTTCCATTTTCCACATGTACTGCCATTTTTTCCATTAAAAGAGATTCCATTAATTTTACTACTCACAGTATAAAGTTGATGGTCCCCTAGACATGTTTCAAAGTTCTCCTCAACTATTGGTATAATGTGAATTTCCCAATAATCTCACTGTTTATATTTCAGATTGAAATCATTCACGGTAACTTGCCTCTGTACTAATCCTTCATATCTGTTTATTTATATTCCAAAGTTTACCCAAGCATTGCCTCCCTTCCTAGAATATAATGAGTGATGGATCATACCAATAACACAACACATACTTTAAAAGCCGTGGAATGGTGGTATACAAATCCTTGAGGGAATTGTCTGAAACTACCTATGCCTGTAATTTTAGGGACTATTTAATGGCAATGGAGTCTGAAGAAGGTTCTCGACCTGAAACGTCACCTATTCCTTTTCCCCAGAGTTGCTGCGTGACTCTGAGTTACTTCAGCATTCTCTGTCTATCTTTGGTATAAACCAGCACCTACAGTTCCTTCCTACACATTTTCTAAGATTACTGAGTTCAGGTTAGTTGACCTCTGTAAATTGCCCTTAATGTATAGAATAGTACTAGTGTACAGGTGATCGCTGGTTGTCGGTGGGCTGTTTCCACGGCGTATCTCTAAATGAGACTAAACTCCGAGAGAGGACCCCCGGTGGTCGGCCCGAGGACATGCCCGCGCAAGTGCCGGCTGTCCTTCGAGGAAGGGCTGCCGAGAACAAAGAGGGATCCGGCGTGGGGGGTGGGGAGGCAAGAACAAAGAGGGTCATTGTGTGTGGGGAGGGGGGGGGGGGGTGGGGGAAGAGCGTCAAGAACAAAGAGGGGAAATTGGGATTATAATGAATACATATGTGACTTTGTTGCCCTATACATGGCGACTGCATGTTTTATGCAAAACAAAGCATTTCACTGTAGCTAGGTATGTGTCAAGTACGTGACAATGAAGTGTCATTGAGTCTAAATGAAGCTAAACTAAATGAGATTCTGATCTTACACAAGCAGCCATGCTTGGATGGTCATGCCCGACACTTAAACGCTCTTAAACCAGCTCCCTTCACCGATATGGCAAGCGGGTCATTGAGGGACAGACAAAAAAGGCTTTGTGGATGCTGTCAAGGTGTCTTTGAAAACATGCAACACTCGCACTAACTCAAAGGAATCCCTCACCTGTGGCAGCTCAAAATGGAGAATGGATGTCAAATGGAAAATGGAGTAAAGAGCATCAAAGGTTACGGGGAGTAGGCAGGAGAAGGGGGTTGAGAGGGAAAAATAATCAGCCATGATCGAATGACAGAGCAGACCCGATGGGCCGAATTGCTTGATACCGCTCTTATGATCTTATGGACATCTGTGAAGCTATTGAGCATCTGTAGTATCCACGACAAGGGGGCGTAGATGCCATGGAAGGAGAACAAACCATGCAAACAGCCTTTCCATCCAGCCCACCAAGAACTAAGGCGGAGACAAGAGTGTTTATTCGTCATAAAATCCAAGAAAAGAATAATTAAATTCTTACTTGCTGCAGTTTGAATACAATATATTGTACACAGATAATATATAATATACAAAAACATTAAATACATTAAGAACCACTATACAAATGCAAACAAAAACCCTGAAGTCCTTGGTGCAACCTTAGATTAACATAGGTAATTTTACTAAAGCCACGTTTGTTCCCAAGTCTCCAGTGGAATTATCAATGTTTCAACAGTCCATAGACGTTTATGGTTGAAGTTAGTGTTCAAGAGCCTGATGGTTGTCTGGAAGAAGCTGTTCTTCAAGCTGGTGGTCATGTTTTTTAAACTCCTGTACCTTCTTCCTGATGGTGGAAGTGAAATGAGAGTGTGGCCCAGGGTGATGTGCTGGTCTTTGACGATATTGGTGAAGCGGTAGAGTTGCTGCCTTGCAGCGGCAGCGAAGTGCATTCGACCCTGACCACGGGTGCTGTCTGTACGGAGTTTGTATGTTCTCCCTGTGACCACGTGGGTTATCTCTGGGTGCTCCGGTTTCTTCCCACATTACAGAGACATGCAGGTTTGTAGGCATGTTAGGCATGTTTGTAGGCTGCTATAAATTGTCCCTAGTGTGCAGGATAGAACAAGTGAACGGGTGATTGCTGGTCTGTATGGACTCGTTGGGCCAAAGGGCTTGTTTCCACACTGTATTTCTAAACTAAACAAAATTTGTTTTGGTAGTGCCTCTGTGAATCCCTTCTTTGGTGAGAGATCAGTAAGCATGATGGACTGGGCGTCTACCACTCCCTGTAATCTCCTTTGTTCTTGGGTTCTCGAGTTGCCAATTCAAGCCGTGATGCAACCAGTCAGTGTGCTCAATACCATACAACCATCTGCTCCCTCTGTGGCAGACACTGTGCGCCCACAAAGGACCTACTACCTTAAAACCCATAAACCCTGACTGGAAGAAATCGTTCAGGACTCCAAGGGACTCCCTAAGAAGAAATAATAATAGAACTTTAATATGAGCAAATGCAAAAAATCAGTTCTGGAAACTCAGTCTGAGAAAATAAGTTTAGTTGACATGGGTCATAGTGTCAGAGTCATACAGCATGGAAACAGACCCTTCAGACCAACATGCCCCATCTACATTAGTCCCATCTGCCGGCGTTTGGTCCATATCCCTCTAAACCTACCCTATCCATGTACCTGTCTAAATGTTTCTTAAATGTTGCCTGCCTCAACTACCTCCTCTGGCAGCTTGTTCTGTACACCCACCACCCTTTGTGTAAAAAAGTTACTCCTCAGGTTCCCAGTAAATCTTTCCTCCCTTCATCTTAAATCTATGGTTCTTGATTCCCCAACTAGGCAAAAGTCTTGATTTTAAATGGGTAATTTTACTAAAGATGCGTTTGTGGAAATGTTCTCAAGTCTTCAATGAAATTATCAATATTTTAAAAGACCAAGCTTGCTAGAAATAACACATTGAGGAACAGTGACATTAGAAATCCTTAACCTTGCATCAGTTGTCATGGTAAGTCCACATCTTGTACAATGCATGCCGCTGTTATTCACAATGATGCAGAGGTTTATTTTTAAAAGCAACTATTCAAATATAATTACCTTTTATCCTCTGAAGAGTGATTTGCAGGAGAATTTCATCCGTGAGTCAGTCAATTTAAATGTGGCTGATTGCAGGATCGATGTTGATTGATTAGACATCCTTCAAGTGGGTGTAGCTAGTCAATGTTGAGCCAAATATGTTGTAAATCACAAAACATTAACTAAAAGCATCATAAATAATCAGTCCGAGATTGCCAATAGTTCCACATAGTTAACTATTTGAAAAATATTCTCAGTAAATATATGACTAAAATTCAGATTATATATAATGTTGGGAACATTTAGATACCTTTTATTTAATTTAATGCATACCAAAGCTGTTGGTTAATTATTACAGAGTTGACCAAAGTCTGTTGAAATCTTGTCTGAACAACCCATCTCTAAACATTTTTATTTTCATGCACAAAAACATAGAACAGAACCGTACAGCACAAGAACAGGCCTTTTGGTCCACAATGCCTGTACCGAACATGATGCCAAGAACAACTCTTATCTGACTGCACATAATCCATATCCCTACATTCCCTGCATATTTATGTGCCTATCCCCAAGCCTCTTAAATGCAACTATCATATCTGCCTCAACCACCACTCCCAGCAGGGAGCTCCAGGAAACCACTACCCTTTCTGTAAAAATATTTCCCCTGCATATCCCCTTTAAAGAAGCTGTGTCATTTTGTGGGAAGTCTAATGGATTTCTCTGAGAGAGATTATTAACACTACTGCCTTCATTTATGCTATAGAATATGAAGGGGGTGTGTTTTCAACCATCAAGAATATTTTATTGATGCATGTACCCAAATGGAACGATGAACTTCTTACTGAAGATAGACGCTGAGTAAATCAGCGGGACAGGGAGCATCTCTGGAGAGAAGGAATGGGTGACGTTTCGGGTCGTGACCCTTCTTCAGAGCCTTACTTATTCATACTTATAGCAGCATAATAGGTCTGTAAAAACAGCAGTCATAGATAACATAATAAACAAAAAGAAATTAGTAAATTAAGAAGCCCAATGTTTGCACAAAAAAAACCAAAGTCTTTGGTGCAACCGGCAGTTCGTAGTTCATGGTTTAATTGGTGTTTGTAGTGTTCAAGAGCCTGGTGGGTGTTGTGAAGAAATTGTTCTCTAACCTGGAGGTCAGGGTTTTACTTTAGACTTTAGACATACAGTGCAGAAACAGGCCCTTCCGCCCAACAGGTCCACGCTGATCAGTGATAGACAATAGACAATAGGTGCAGGAGTAGGCCATACGGCCCTTCAAACCAGCACCGCCATTCAATGTGATCATGGCTGATCATCCACAATCAGTACCCCGTCAGTACACAATCAGTATACCTTCTCCCCATATCCCCTGACTTTGCTATCTTTTGCTATCTTCAAGAGCCCTATCTAGCTCTACTCGTGAAAGTTTGGAGAGAACCGACCTCCACCGCCCTGAGGCAGAGAATTCCACAGACTCGCAACTGTCTGTGTGAAAAAGTGTTTCCACATCTCCGTTCTAAATGACTTGCCCCTTATTCCTGCCTCTAGAGTGTCCAAACCCTTAATAATTTTATATGTTTCAATAAGATCGCCTCTCATCCTTCTAAATTCCAGAGTATACAAGCCCAGCCGCTCCATTCTCTCAGCATATGACAGTCCGCCATCCCGGGAATTAACCTAGTAAACCTACGCTGCACTCCCTCAATAGCAAGATTGTCCTTCCTCAAATTTGGAGACCAAAACTGCACACAATACTCCAGGTGTGGTCTCACTAGAGCCCTGTACAACTGCAGAAGGACCTCTTTGCTCCTATACTCAACTCGTCTTGTTATGAAGGCCACATGCCATTCGCTTTCTTCACTGCCTGCTGTACCCACATGCTTACTTTCATTGACCGATGAACAAGGACCCCCAGATCCCGTTGTACTTCCCCTTTTCCCAACTTGACACCATTTAGATAATAATCTTCCTTCCTGTTTTTGCTACCAAAGTGGATAACCTCACATTTATCCACATTAAACTGCATTTACCATGCATCTGCCCACTCACCCAACCTGTCCAAGTCACCCTGCATTCTCATAGCATCCACTTCACAGTTCACACTGCCACCCAGCTTTGTGTCATCTGCAAATTAGTAATGTTAGTCGTGATCCCTTCATCTTAATCATTAATATATATTGTAAATAGCTGCAGTCCCAGCACTGTGCCTTGCGGTACCCCACTAGTCACTACCTGCCATTCTGAAAGGGACCCGTTAATCCCTACTCCTGTCTGCCAACCAATTTTCATGTCATGTCAGCACTCTACCCCCAATACCTTGTGCCCTAATTTTGTCCACTAATCTCCTATGTGGGACCTTATCAAATGCTTTCTGAAAGCCCAGGTACACTACATCCACTGCCTCCTTTGTCCATTTTCCTAGTTACATCCTCAAAAAATTCCAGAAGATTAGTCAAGCATGATTTCCCCTTCGTAAATCCATGCTGACTCAGACCAATCCTGTTACTGCTATCCAAATGTGCCGGTATTTCATCTTTTATGATTGACTCCAGCATCTTCCCCACCACCGATGTCAGGCTAACTGGTCTATAATTCCCTGTTTTCTCTCTACCGCTTTTCTTAAAAAGTGGGATAACATTAGCCACCCTCCAATCCACAGGAACTGATCCTGAATCTATAGAACATTGGAAAATGATCACCAATGCGTCCACGATTTCTAGAGCCACTTCCTTAAGTTCCCTGGGATGCAGACCATCAGGCCCTGGGGATTTATCAGCCTTCAGTCCCATCAGTCTACCCAACATCATTTCCTGTCTAATGTGGATATCCTTCAGTTCCTCTGTCACCCCAGATCCACTGGCTAGTACATCAGAAAGATAGTTTGTATCCTCCTTAGTGTAGAGGGATCCAAAGTACCAGTTCAACTTTACTGCCATTTCCTTGTTCCCCATAATAAATTCACCCTTTTCAGTCTTCAAGGGTCCAACTTTGGTCTTAACTATTTTTTTCCCTCTTCATATACCTAAAGAAGCTTTTACTATCCTCTTGGCTAGCTTACCTTCGTACCTCATCTTTTCTCCCTGTATTGCTTTTTTAGTTATCTTCTGCTGCTTTTTAAACGTTGCCCAATTCTCTGGCTTCCCGCTCATCTTTGCTACGTTGTACTTCTTTTATTTTATTTTTATACTGTCCCTGACTTCCCTTGTCAGCCACAGTCACTCCTTACTCCCATTGGAATCTTTCTTCCTCTTTGGAATGAACTAATCCTGCACCTTCTGTATTATTCCCAGAAATATCGGCCATTGTTGTTCCACTGTCATCCCTGCTAGGGATCAGTCCTTACATTAGCACTACTGTACACAATAGGAACAATTTACAATTTTTTCAATGCTAATTAACCTACAAACTTGTACATCTTTGGAACGTGGAAGGAAACCAGAGCACTCAGGGAACTGACAATACTGACCATACAGACAACACTCGTAGTCAGGATCGAACCCGGATCTCTGGCATTGTAAGGCAGTGACTCTACTATTGTGACATTGTGCCGCCTTGACATTTACCTAAATAGAATATAGAAAATAGGTGCAGGAGTAGGCCATTCGGCTCTTCGAGCCAGCACCGCATACAGTACTGATGTGCCTGAAATCCTAAATTTGCAGTCTGATTTTTTTTCCAGGTGAATGGGGATTCAGCTCTTTGGTTTTATAATTCAGATTTATAATATCCCCATCTTTTTTAATTTACTTTTTAAAACAATGTTATCTAGCCTGTCAATGTGTTCTGTTATGGCTTGTGTGACCATGGTGTGCATGCTTTTAACATCGAGATAAGATTAAATTTGATTATGCAGGATAAATCATGGCAATTGAAGCAGTGTGTAGCCAGATTTATTCTGGATGGCATGTTCCTGGACTTAATATACTGTAAATCAACTATTAGTGACGTTAATGGGCCTAGGTAGACTGGAAGTGGAGAGGATATTTCCACTAGTGCGAGAGTCCAGGACCAGAGGGCATAGCCTCAGAATAAAAGGAAGTACCTTTAGATGGTGGAGATGAGGAGGAATTTATTTGGTGAATCTGGAATTCATTGTCACAGATGGTTGTGGAGGCCAAGTCATTGGGTATTTTTAAAACAGAGTTTGATATGTTCTTGATTCGTAAGGGTGTCCAAAGTTATGGGGAGAAGAAAGGAGAATGGGGTTGAGAGGGGGAAATAGATCAGCCGTGATCGACTGGCAGAGCAGACACGATAGGCTGAATGGACTAGTTCTGTTCCTATGTCTTAAGGTCTTAATGACGCCTATCAATGGTACTGTATATTTTTGGGCAAAATGTCAATTTGCTGCTTTATTGTTAAACTTGGCTGGGTGGATTTAGAATTGATTAATAGATCTGAGTGGACTCATTGATTTCTTGGATGGAGCTCCAAGAAGCACAATATATTTGAGCTGCCTTTTTTCCCTTTATTGACATAGTTCCTGTGCGTAAATGTTATGTTTGTGCTTCCAGTTATTCCGGCTAAATTATATGGCAGCTGTCGAGAGACTTGACCTCATCACAATCAATATTCCATGGAAAACATTATAATGTTTAGCACTCGTTAGTTTTTATTTGGCTCCTTCTCAGTCTGCTAGAGAATATATTACCTGTCAGTGCTTGTCGTTCCCCCAAAATATATGCAACAGCTTTGCTCTTCGAATCGTGGCAGACTTAAGGACTCCAGTGGAAAGAATACAAATTTTAAGAATTAACTCATTTACCAAAAAAATTGGCAACCAATTTGCTGGCTTTGTGGAACAGATGAATGTAAATGTTATCAATCTGGGTTCGATCCTTACCTCGGGCATTGTCTGCTGTGTGAACTTTGCACTTTCACCCTGTGACTGCGTGGGTTCCCTCCTACATCCCTAAGATGTGTGGATTCGTAGGGTAGTTGCCCTCTGTAAATTGACCTCAGTGATTCGGGAATAGATGAGAAATTGGAATAACATAGAACTAGTGTGAACGGGTGATCGATGGTCACAGAGAATCATAAAGTCATGCAGCTTGGAAACAGGCCCTTCGGCCCAGCTTGTAAATTTCCTCCGGGTGCTCCGCTTTCCTTCTGCATCCCAAAGATTTGTGGGTTCTTAGGTTAATTGGCCCTCTGTAAATTGCCCTTGGTTTGTAGGGAATGGATAAGAAAGTGGGATAACGTAGAACTAGTGTGAACGGGTGATCTATGGTCAGCATGGATCAGTGAGCTGAAGGGCCTGTTTCCATACTGTATCTCAAATACTAAACACTAAAAGTAAACTTTTCAAACCAGATAACAAAAGACAATTACAGCATGAAGCGAGTATTAAACCCATCATATCTCTGCTGTTGTTTACTGGAGCAATAACAAACTGGTTTGTCAAGATAATGTTTTATATCTTTTGATTTCAAATGTTTATCCAATTTCCTCTTAAAATATCCAATAGTTCTCTGAAGAAAGAAACTTAGCTGGAATTATCTCCCATCTCCCACTTTATTGGAGATCTTTTTTGAGTAAATACCATTGTCATTAACTTCACAACAATAAGAAATCTTTCTTCGCTAGTCTTAATTTAACTTTGTTTTGTTCTAGTACAAACAGTCCAAGTATCTTAAATCTCTCTTCGTACAAATGTCTTCACATACTTCATTAGTTTATATGGGCGGCACAGTTGCTCACCCATATAAACTCACAGCACCAGACACCCGGGTTCGATCCTGACCTCAGCGTGTTGTTTGTGTGGAGTTTGCAACATTCTCCCTGTGATGGCATGGGTTTGCTCTGGGTGCTGCGGTTTCCTCCCGCATCCTAAAGACGTGCGGGTTTGTAGATTAATTGGCCTCTGTAAATTGCTGGAGTGTGTAAGGAGTGGATGAGAAAGTGGGATAACAGAACTAGTGTGAACGAATAATCAATAGTCAGCATGAACTTGGGGGCTGAAGGGCCTGTTTCCATGCTGTATCTCTAAGAAAAAAACTATACTTTATTCTTTATTATTGTATCGCTGCAGACAACCCAAATTTCCACCAGCCTGGCTGTGTGGCAATAAATTATATCTAATCTAATCTAATCTAAATTATATCTAATCTATCTAATCTATACAATACACTGATAAAGGCAAAATTTTAATTTGGAGATTCCATAATTCATTTTTTATGATCTTGTTGGATCAAGTAGTTTTCTATTAGAAACATATTACATTATTAAAAATACTTACATAATGCTGATATCAGACTGACTTGCCGAGTGAATATCTCGCTTTCAGATCAACAGAGAAGTGAATACACTGTCCAACCGTCCAATGTCTGATATTTTTTCCCTTTCACATAAAACAACTAGTTCTAATCTTTTTTTTATTTACCCTGTCACCATATAATTTTACTCCCTTTCCTGCCGCTTCCCTATCAAATCTAATCTTGAATGTTTGCATAATTTCTGCCTCAATCACTAATCTCGTACATAAAGTCCAACCCTTACTGTGCAGTTCCAAAAATTCACCCTGTACTCTTCGACATCTCTTGCACTTAACACATACATCCGGCTCTTGGAAACACTACATTTTTTCAGTTGATGTTGCTTTTGTTTTTCAGGATGTTTCGACATGTTTAAATGGATAGGAACATTTTAGAGGGATATAAGCTAAATGTGGGGAAATGGGACTAACTTAGATGGGGCATCTTGTTTGGCATGGATGAGTTGGGCCGAAGGGCCTGTTTCCATACTGTAAGACTCTATGACTATGTATTTATTCACCACGCTGCAACTCTCTTTAGTCTACTGATAATGTAGTAGCCAACAGTCTATTAATGTTTTTATGTTCCATAATAATTATTTGTAATGGGATTATCAACTCGACCTTTGCCTTGAATATACCAACTCTTGATTAAACTAAACAGTGGGGGGGGGGAAGGGGGGGAGAGAGGGGGGGAGAGAGGGGGGGAGAGAGGGGGAGAGAGAGGGGGAGGGGGAGGGAGAGAGAGAGGGAGTGGGGAGAGAGGGGGGGAGAGGGGGGGGGGGGGCGGGGGGAGGAGGGGGGGGGGAGGGGGGTGGAGTCAACAACGTGGAAGCATATGCGTGCAGTTGACAGGAAAGAGTGTGTAGGAAAGGTCATGTTTAAACTAACACGGCAGGGGGATGGGAATCAATGCAAGGAGACAGAGGGCCATAAAAGGAGGACAGAAGCAAAAGGTAGAGAAGGGAGATAAGGAAAACAAACCTGACAGCTTTGTGCCTTATGCAAGGAGCATTTGTAATAAGGTGGATAAATTGAATGTGCAGTTAGTAGTTAAGGAATATGATATAGTTGGAATTACGGAGACATGGCTCCAGGGTGACCAAGGCTGGGAGCTAAACAAGCAGGGGTATTCGATATTCAGGAAGGATAGACAGAAAGGAAGAGGAAGTTGGGTGGCATTGCTGGTTAAAGAGGAGATTAATGCAATAGCAAGGAAAGATATTAGCTTGGATGTTGTAGAATCGGTGTGGGTAGTACTGTGAAATAGCCAAGGGCAGAAAACGCTTGTTGGAGTTGTATACACACTACCAAGCAGCAGTAGGGAGGTGGGGATAGCATCAAGCAGGTAATTAGGGATGCGTGCAGCAAAGGTACAGCAGTTATCATGGGTGACTTTAATCTACATATAGATTGGGCTAACCAAATTGGTAGCAGCGCTAAGGAGGAGAATTTCTTGGAATATATACGGGATGGTGTTTTAAACCAATATGTAGAAGAATCGACTGGAGGACAGGCCATCCTAGACTGGGTATTGTGTAATGAGGAAGGATTAGTTTGCAATCTTGTTGTGCAAAGCCCCTTGGGCAACATTGACCATAATATGGTGGAATTCTGCATTAGGATGGAAAGTGACACAGTTAATTCAGAGACTCGCGTCCTGAACTTAAAGGAAGGAGACATTGAAGGTATGAGACGGGAATTGGCGAGGATAGACTGGAAATTTATACTTAAAGTGTTGATGGTGGAGATGTAATGTCAAAGATTTAAAAACTCCAAAAATTGTTCATCCCTGTCTGGTGAAAAAATAAAAGGGGGAAGGCGGCTCAACCGTGGCTAATGAGGGAAATCAAGGATAGTATTAAATCCAGGGAAAAGGCATATAAATTGGCCAGATGAAGCAGCAAATCGGAGGACTGGGAGAAATCTAAGGGCCTGTCCCACTTGGCAATTTTTGGCGACTGCCGGCATAATTGACCGATGTATCAGGTCACCGAAAAAGTTGCGTCGTGATGCAGCGTGATGACGCGTTGACGCGCGGTGTTTCCTCAAGTGTCGCAACATTTTTTTTTGTCGCCGCTGGATTTTGAAATGTTTAAAATCTTTCGGCGACCCTGATATGTCAGTCAATGACACCGGCAGTCGCCGAAAAAATCGCCAAGTGGGACAGGCCTTTAGAATTCAACAGAAGAGGACAGAGGGGTTAATTAAGAGGGGGGAAAGAGTCATAGAGTGATACAGTGTGAAAACAGGCCCTTCGGCCCAACTCGACCACAATGGCCCAGCTACCCTAGTCCCACTTTCCCGCGCATGGTCCCTAACCCTCCAAACCGGTCCTATCCATGTACCTGTCCAACTGTTCCTTAAATGCTGTGATAGTCCCAGCCTCAACTACGTCCTCAAGCAGCTTGTTCCATATACCCACCAGAGCTAAAATCAACAAACAAAATCCTCGCATAGGTCCCCTGGTGGTCTAGCTGCTGGAGGATGAAATGCAGGCCCAGGTTGACTGCGTCATCCACAGATCTATCACCCACTGTGTGAAAAAGCTACCCCTTGGATTCCTATTAAATCTTTTCCCCTTCACCTTGAACCTATGTCCTCTGGTCCTCGATTCCCCTACTCTGGGTAAAAGACTGTGCATCTACCCGATCTATTCCTCTCATGATTTTGTAGAACATGAAAGAAAGCTTGCGAGGAATATGTAAACTGACTCTAAAAGCTTCTTTAGATATGTAAAAAGGAAAAGATTAGTGAAGACAAATGTAGGTCCCTTACAATCAGAGACAGGTGAATTTATAATGGGAAACAAGGACATGGCAGAACAGTTAAACAAGTACTTTGGTTCTGTCTTTACTAAGGAAGACACAAACAGTCTCCCAGAAATACTAGTGGTCCAAGGATCTAGTGGGAGGGAGGAACTGAAGGGAATCCACATTAGTCAGGAAATGGTGTTAGGTAAACTGTTGGGACTGAAGGCAGAGAAATCCCCAGGGCCGGATTGTCTGCATCCCAGAGTACTGAGTAAGATTTTTACTGAACTGTATGCAAAAAAAGAATTTCACTGTACCTAGGTACATGTGACAATAAAATAACATTGTATCATTGGATGACATTGCCTGAAAAATCAGTCTTGATTTTTCCTCAAGTAAAGATTTCTCTCACACTTCAATGATGGGGTGTCGGGGGTTATGGGGACAAGGCAGGAGAATTGGGTTGAGAGGGAAAGATAGATCAGCCATGATTGACTGGCGGGGTAGATTTGATGGGCCGAATGGCCGAATTCTGCTCCTGTAACTTATGCACTTATGACAGGGCATTTGACTTTTCCATCTATTTCCTGCTGCAGCCCTCACCTCTTTCCCCTCCCTTTCTGAACCAGGATAGTTCCCTTTGTCCTCACCCTTCACTCCAGCAGGATTTGTTTCTCATCATCATTGACATTGCTTCCCCTTCAGAACCCTGAAGAGACCGGAACCTCCATTATGTTTCAGTCCACACTCTAGTCACTGCCAGCATCCACTTGTCTACTCATGACTCCTTCGTTCCTCAGCTCAGGTGACACAGACCAAATTTGTCCCTGCCATCCTGCTGCCTGGCACCCCAACAAACTTTTCAGATGAATCAGTGGTGTACTTATTTCAATTCATAGTCATGTGGCATTATAACAGGCCCTTTTGTCTACTTTGTCCATGCCGACCTAGTTGCCCCATCCAAGCAAGTCTCATTTGGCTGCATTTGACCTATGTCCCACTAAACGTTTTCTATGCATGTATCTGTCCAATTGTCTTTTAAATATTGTTCTTGAACCTGCTTCAACTACCTCCTTTGCAGCTCGTCCCACCTGCCTGTGTTTAGCCTACATCCCTCTAAACCTTTCTTATCCATGTACCTGTCCAAATGTATTAGAAATGTTGTTATAGTACCAACCTCAACTACCTCCTCTGGCAGCTCATTCCATATACCCACCACCCTCTGTGTGGAAGAAATTGCTCCTCGGGTTCCTTTTAAATCGTTCCTTCCTCACCTTAAACCCATATCCTCTGGTTCTTGATTCCCCTATCTATACCTCTCATGAATTTATACACCTCTATAAGATCACCCTCTGGCCATCTGCGCTCCAAGGAATAAAGTCCTAATCTGCCCAACCTCTCCCTGTAGCTCAGGCCCTGGAATCCTGGCAACATCCTCGTAAATCTTATCCGGGTTTTTTCCAGCCTAATGGCATATTTTCTACAGCAGGGTGACCAAACACAGTACTCCAAGTGAAAACATGATACTTCAATTCATCCCACATTGTCGGCTAGGAAATTTACAATATTTATTTCCGGCCCTGATAAAGAAACAGTGATTCATTTCGAGTTCAGGAAGCGTGTCACCGGGAGATGGTAGTGGTGGCAGGTTTGGGTCAGAGGTGAGATTGCCACTTACAGAGAAGGTCGAGTGAAGGTCAAGGTGAAACTGTACGGAGCAAAAAACAAATACTGGAAAAACTCAGCAAGTCTTTAGGCACTTTTAGACTTTACAGTGCAGAAACAGGCCCTTCGGCCTACCAGCCAGCGATCACCCTGTACACCAAGACTATCCTACATGCTAGAGACAATCTACAATTGTTACTGGAACCAATTATCCTACAAACCTGTATCTTTGGGATGTGGGAGGAAACCAGAGCACCCAGAGAAAACCCATGCTGTCACAGGAAGAACGTACAAACTCCGTACAGACAGCACCCGTAGTCAGAATCGAATCGGGGTCTCTGGCGCTGTAAGGCAGCAACTCTACCGCTGTGCTACTGTTCCGCCATAAAGTCAACCAGGGCCCGATGCAGGGTCTCAACACGAAACATTGACTTACACCCTTTGCCTCCACAGACCTCATTACAGGAAGGAAGTGGAGACTTTGGAGATGGTGCAGAAGAGGTTTACCATGATGCTGCAAAGAGGGGTATTAGCTACGAAGAGAGGTTGGACTTTTTTCTGGAGCGTCGGAGGCTGAGGGGAGACCTGACAGGCATAGATAGGCCAGGCAGACAGAACCTTTGTCCCCAGAATGGAAACATTAAAGATTAGAGTGTCATTTGCAATATGCAAACATGCAGTTTGCATATCGGGCCAATAGATCTGTGGATGACGCAGTCAACCTGGGCCTGCACTTCATCCTCCAGCAGCTAGACCACCAGGGGACCTATGCGAGGATTTTGTTTGTTGATTTTAGCTCTGCATTCAACACCATTGTGTCAGAGCTCCTACACTCCAAACGTTCCGAGTTGACTGTGCCTGAGCCCATCTGTCGATGGATCACCAGCTTCCTGACTGACAGGAAGCAGCATGTGAGGCTGGGAAAGCACATCTCAGACCCGCAAACCCTCAGCATAGGAGCACCGCAAGGCTGCGTAATCTCCCCTCTCCTCTACTCTCTCTACACCAATGACTGCACCTCCACTGACTCCTCTGTCAAGCTTCTCAAGTTTGCGGACACACAACCCTGATTGGACTGATCCAGGATGGGAAGGATCCAGGATGGGAAGGATCCAGGATGGGGAGGATCCAGGATGGGGAGGAATCTGTCTACAGAGGAAGTGACACAGCTGGTGTCCTGGTGCCTTCGCAACCTGGAGCTCAATGCTTTTAAGACAGTGGAATTGATTGTAGACTTTAGGAGAGCATCCCCTCCCCTCACCCCACTCACATCTGTGGAGTCTTTTAAGTTCCTGGGCACCATCATCTCCAAGGACCCTAAATGGGGGGCCACCATCGACCCCACAGTCAAAAAGGCACAACAGAGAATGAACTTCCTGCAACAGTAGAGTCTGTCCTCACCTTCTCCATCATGGTCTGGTTTGGCTCAGCCACCAAACACGACATCCGGAGGCTGCAACGAATCGTCCGATCAGCTGAGAAGGTTATTGGCTGCAACCTTCCCTCCATTGACGAACTGTACACTGCAAGAGCCAGGAAGCGAGTCGGTAAGATCATCTCTGACCCCTCTCACCCTGGCCACAAACTCTTTGAATCACTTCCCTCTGGAAGGTGACTCCGGACTGTCAAAGTTGCCACAGCCAGACATAAAAACAGCAGTAGCTCTACACAATAACCAAAAATCTGTGGCCTCCTTTCGCTCTGGTATTTTATTTAATTCACATGTTTAATCAATAATGTTTTATTATTAATGTTTAATGTTTTATGTGTTATTCCTAACTGTCACTGTATGTCATGTTGTCACTTGTGGGCGGAGCACCAAGGCAAATGCCTTGTATGTGACTACTTGGCCAATAAACATTAATTAATTCATTCATTGCTTTAAGGGTAAATGTTTAAAGGAGATATGCAGAGCAATTTCTTTTAAAACAGAGAATGGTGGGGGCCTGGAGCACGCTGCCAGGGGTGGTGGTGGCGGTGATGAAGGAGGCAGATGCGATAGTGGTGCTTAAGAGGCATTTAGATAGGCAGGGAATGGAGGGATATTGATAATGTGCAGGAAGAGGATATTAGTGTAACTTGGCATCATGTTCAGCACAGATATTCTGGCCGAAGAGCCAGTTCCTGTGCTGCACTGTTCTACATTTTATCAACCCCTGAGTTCTTCCAATGTTCTGCTCTTTTAAAATGATAGGTTGCAGCATCTGCAGTCTCTTTTGTCTTGGAGTCATAGAGTCATACAGCCTGGAAACAGGCCCTTCGGCCCAACATGCCCATGCTTACCAACAAGCCCCTTCTAGACTAGTCCCACCTGCCTGTGTCTGTCCCATATCCCTCTATCCAATCCATGTACCTTAAATGTTTCTTAAACACTGTGACAGTACCTGCCTCAACTACCTCCTCCGGCAGCTCGTTCCATGCACCCACCACCCTTTGTGCGAAAAGGTTACCCCTCAAGTTCCTATAAAATCTTTCCCCCCTCACCTTAAGTCTTTGTCGTCTGGTTGTTGATTCCCCTACTCTGGGCCAGAGACTGTGTGTGTCTACCCGATCTATTCCTCTCATGATTTTGTACACCTCTATAAGATCACCCCTCATCCTCCTGCGCTCTAATGGCCGGTTCTCACGGTGCGACCTGACGCAAGATGTCACCAGAGTGAAGTGGTCGTGGTCCAGCACGAGTTCCGCACGATATAACGGGGGGTAGATAAAGAGTTCCCACGGTACTCGGCAATTCTGTCATTTGTGCGAGTGACTTGTCCGTCTCCCGATCTTTCCCGTTAATCGTGAATGAACATCGTGGACTGTAGTGTAGTTAATCACGTGGCACAAATGATGTCACTTTTTTTCACACACTATATAAATATCCTCCGTTCGTAGAATTGGCTCATTTGCAGACATGCCTGTACAAAGTTGGTTCGAGTACAGGTTCCAGCAGGTTGCGCTTTCTCTCCCTATTTCTATAATCCTCTCTGGATTTGTCATAGAGAATCTCATTGCATTGGTACCACTCCACCAGTTCCCCCTCTTGTTCCCTGTTGAAGTTATATGGCCTTACCTTCTGCCATCTTCCCTTTATGTTATCGTCTGCTGAGGCTATTGGGGAGGCAACAGCTACTGGGGAGGCAATCTCAAATCCACCTTGATCACCCTCTCCCTGCTCCAAGGAGCCCACAGGCAGTGGTATCTCTGGCATCTCCTCTTGCCTCTCCACCTGCCTCTCTTGCTGAGTCTCCTCCTCATTTACCTGCATGGCTAAAAACGTTCTGACTTTCTTTGACCCCTTTCTTTGCGCTTTTCTGAGAGGCATCTCTGCAAGTCTTACTGTGAAAAAGATTCTCAAACAATGACAATTAGGTGGGACGTCCTCGATGGACACATGGTCCATTGGCGATATTGAGACCACCTTTTTTACTCACCTTATGTCCCCTCTGTCAAGCTTCCGGGTTTACCGTTCGCAGGAGTTCCCACGGTACCCGCAAGAGTCATTACGGATATCGCACGGATATCGCACTGGCATCTGCGTTCATACAATGTTGCAACGCTCACCAAAAAGTGCTCAAGTCACTCTTGGAGAAATTCAAAAATGTTTGAATTTTCTCCCGACCTTACAAAGTTACACGACTACCTGCCGTTAGCGCCACGGAGGTCCTCGGTGGTCCACGAATGCCGTACTGTTATCGCAGGAGGTTCCCACGATGTTAAACTCTTGTTAAGTCTTGCGTCAGGTCGCACCGTGAGAAAGCCCTTTAAGGAATAGAGTCTTGGCAACATCCCGGTAAATCTTCTCTGCACCCTTTCCAGCTTGAAGCACAACTTTAAGAGAGTATTCTGTAAGACAGATAAACCATGTAACAATTGTAATCTTTATAATCTGTGGAATTCTCTGCCACAGAAAGTAGTTGAGCCCAGTTGATTGGCTATATTTAAGAGCGAGTTAGATGTGGCCCTTGTGGATAAAGGGATCAGGGGGTATGGAGAGAAGGCAGGTACAGGATACTGGGTTGGATGATCAGCCATGATCACATTGAATGGCGGTGCAGGCTCGAAGGGCCGAATGGCCTACTCCTGCACCTATTTTCTATGTTTCTATAACTGCAGTCATGACAACATCTTCAAGCCCATTCCATGGCTGATGGTGATCGCTCATACGGAAACTCAGACATGAGGGGTTCAGGTGCAAATGAGCTGTGGCACCTTTAGTTGCTAGGCAACAAGCTAGCATTTGCATCCTGTATTAGTGGTGACAGTTTGTTTCCGCAGCATTCCTGATGAAAGGATGCTAGGCTGCGGCTGGATGTGTGAATCATTTTATGCCGACTCACTGCTGTAATTAAACTGGCCTTAGATCGTTAGGGGGGGGGGGGGTAGACGTCGGTGGCATTACAGAAATGTGACTGTTAATGGCTGAGGAAAGGTGGGATTGCAATATGTGGCATGGACACACACACACACACCATATACACACACACACGCACGCACAAAACACACATACAAAATTACACAAATGCATACACACACAGGCACATACATACATACACACATACACGCATGCGCACACACACATGGACACCAATGCACACACACTTGCACGCAGGCACACATACAGACACACATATATAGGCACATGCACACTCAGGCATCCACGCAAGCAGACACATGTACACATATGCACAAAAGCACATACGCACAAAAACACATACACAGAGGCACATGTATACACACACACACACACACACACCCATTGTTTCTTTTTAGATATCCCGAGTTTCTGTCTGCAGGAATAGGTGTCTTATGAATCTTTGTGAATAAAGATTGTAGCATAAAATACAGGACCCCAATACACCAGTAAGACCTGGTTTTTTAGGTTTCAAACTGAGATTTGAACCTGTATTGGTTATCTCAGAGAGATTCACCATGTTGCATTCCTTTAGTTTGATGAATGTTATTATGGAGACATGAGGAAATGCAGATCCCCTCCCCTTGTGGCCTCCAGCGACACAAAGAGAACCAGATGAATACAGCCCTGCCCAGCGGAGGGATAATAGAGGAGATTGGAGTCGTCATTCATGTCAGAGGTGGTGGGTAACTTGAGAAGGACAAAGTTGCATGGTTTAGTTTATCGCAGTTACATGGGATGTAGCTCGAGACTTTGATATGAGATATTTAGGTGGTGGTAGCTTTACTGGAGAGATTTGCACTGGGAGTCACAGGAACATTTTTTTAGTTTAATGTAGAGACACAGCAAGGAAACAGGCCCTTCGGCACAACAAGTGACTATCGCTCACCCGTTCACACTAGTTCTATGTTATCCCACTTTTGCATCCACACTCAGGGCAATTACAGAGTCTAGACAAGTGTCAAAAGTCAAGAGTCAGGTTTTATTGACATTGTCGCAAAACAGAACAATGAAATTCTTACTTGCAGTAGCTTAACATATATCTAAACATAGTATTCTATAAACACCATAATAAACAACAACAAAAGTTTAGTATATATATAGGCGTCTCAGCTTGCTAGTCCCAGAAGTGGATCTTCAATCATTCATTCCAATCATTCTACTCTTTAAAAGCTCTTCTCAACAGCAGCATTTCTTACTCTAACTATGCTCTTCTTCAGTTAACCTTATACCCTTTCTCCTGTATCTTTACACCGTGGACGGTGTTAGTCTTGTATGGTCATATATAGTCATGTATACTTGTATAGTTTTTCCGCTGGCTGGAACACAAGTGACAATAAACTAAACTATAAAAGAGGTTGATTAACCTGCAAGCCCGCACATCTTTGGGAAAATTGCCATGGATTTGAAAGACAACAGCATATGAGCAGACTTTGGAGATATAGCAATAATTTGCAAGGACGTATGGGTTAAGAGGTCTTTTTTTTAACTGGGTAGTCAGATAGCGAGCGACTTCGTAGAAACATGATCCAGAGAGGAGGCAGTTCTCATGGTGAAAAAGAAAAGGAAGAAGGGAAAATAGATAAAAGTTGGAATTCAGGCTGGAGGAGGAAGAATCTGAGAGAAAGTTTGGCTTAGTAGGCCGGGAGAAGAATATTGAAAGGATATCCTTCGATACTTCAATACTTCAGGATATTGAAGGATATCAACGTCGAGAACTATCGAAGGACACTCTCAATCTCGGTGCTGAAGAATTTCATGAGCACTTTTACTTATTGTTGGAGGTTCACAGGGGAGAGAGATTTAAGCAAATGGTTTGCAGCAGGTGAAAGATTTCCTGATTTATGTTTACATTCTAGAATTAAGTTGGAATAAGGTGCTCTGATCGGTGAGAACAGGGACTGATGGTGTTTCGTTAAATGCAGCCAGACCCGGCTAAACCAGTTGCCCTGCTTATTTGTTGAAATATGTGCCCTTTGGACGTTAATGTTACTTTGAGGAGAATGGCCAGTGAGAACGTGTTTTACTCTCTCCGATCACAACATCTGTATAATATATGGTCATTTATCTCACTACTCCTGAGTTTGCTCCAATATAACAATTGAAACTATCCATTAGCTGTGAAATACTGGAGTGCTCTTTCCCGACTTGGGTCACCGTAAAGGATTTAAACTGCAAAAAGACATTAAGTTGTTCTTCTGGGAACAAGTTATACTTGCAGTAGCCATGAATAAATTAATTCCAGTCTGAACTTGCAAAGCTTTCTTGAAAGTCGCTATTAAACAGAGTAAATAAATAACTAGACAAACTTAATTGTATAACCAGCTGAGTTCAAATCTCTCCTTTTCCCCACTCATTTGTTTTGTACAACTAAAGACTTAAAGTGATTACTCAAGGAGTCACAAGGATATACAAGAAACTGCAGATGCTGGTTTATTAAAAAAGGACACAAAATGCTGGAGTAGCTCAGTAAGTAGGCTCAGTGGAGCAGTGGTGGAGTTGCTGCCTTACAGAGCCAGAAACCCGGGTTCGATCCTGACTGTACAGAGTTTGTACGTTCTCTCTGTGACCGTGTGGGTTTTCTCCAGGTGCTCCGGTTTCCTCCCACACTCCAAAGACAAACAGGTTTTTAGGTTTAATTGGCTTCGGTAAAATTGTAAATTGTCCCTAGTGTGTAGGATAGTGCTGGTGTAGGGGCCGAAGGGCCAGTTTCAGCACTGTATCTCTAAAGTCTAATGTCTAAAGGTCAGGCAGCAACTCTGGAAAACACGGATAGATGATGTTTTGGGTTGGGACCCTTCTCTAGACTGGGCAGAGCAGGAGAGCAGCAGGAATCACAGAGAGGGAGCAGTGAGAGACGGTCTTACAGAACCATCAGAGAGAGGAGGCATAGCTTGAGGAGATTTTTCAGTCAAAATGTGGAAACGAGGAACTGCAGATGCTGGTTTACAAAAAAAGACACAAAGTGGGTGGAATAACTCAGCAGATCAGGCAGCATCTCTGGAGAACATGGATAGGTGACTTTTCATGATCTGGCAACCTCTCTGGAGAACATGGATAGGCGATGTTTTGTGTCCCGAAACGTCATCTATCCATGTTCTCCAGAGATGCTGCCTGATCCGCTGAGTTACCCCAGCACTTTGTGTCTTTTCTCCAGAGATGTTGCTAGGCCTTCTGACTTACTCCAGCACTTTGTGTCTTTTTTTAGTCATTTGTGCTTAATCTGTGTATATGAAACATATAATGTTTTGCTGTGCTGTACATGGGCCTTTTAACTTTATTCAGAAACATGGATCAAAGGCGGTAGTTTGGCGGATCTCTATCCATGAGATATCTTTGGGAAATTGACACTGGTCAGTTGGACACTCATGAAGAAACACACCTGATTTTCCAAAATGAACTGCACTTGCGTTGATGTTCAGGAAAATCCCCCATTGCTTGAGCACAATTCAAACGTATTGTGTAAATACTCTGGGAAATTCATGCATCCAGTCCCCACTGGTGGATTGGAAATGAAGGGAAACATTTCCTTATAAACTGTTCAAGAACCAGAGAACATAGGTTTAAGGTGATGGGGGAAATATTTAGTAGGAACCTGGGGGGGGTAATTTTTTTACACAATGGTTGGCGGATGTGTGGTATGAGCTGCCGGAGGAGGTCGTTGAGGCAGGGACTATCACAAAGTTTAAGACACATTTATATAGTACTTGGATAGGACAGGTTTGGAGGAATACGAGCCAAATGCAGACAGGTGGGACTAGTGTAGATGAGACATGTTGGTTGGTGTGGGCAAGTTGGGCCAATGGGCCTGTCTCCATGTTGTATCACCCTATTACTGTAGCTCTTGCTCAGACTATTAACAGTTAGAGGTATTTCAGCACAGTGCTGAACGGCAGAAGTCAAGATGTTCTTCTTGGTGATCGCTGCATGCTTAGCAGTAAATGATTCTTCAGGTAGGTCTGGAATGCTGAAGTCATGCATATTTTTATGGAGGTCAAAAGTGCATCTCCACCCTTCATAATAAGTGAATGTACAACTGCAGAATGCGGAGATCAAAAGGGCTCAAGGTTACATAAGTTCACAGTCCTGGCATTGTAGTATGTTTAGTTTTTATGGGATATTAATAAATCTAGTCTCTTTTATTTGAAATACTTTTATATTCTTTTGCACATTGTTTTTTCTTAAATAACAATGTATGTTTTTAGTGCAGTGAGTGTTACAATCCACTCAAAAAATGTTGGCTATTGCAAGAGATACAATACACCTGCATACATTTTTCAGACAGTGTGGTGTATTATTATTGATATATCGCATTCTGCATAATAACTGAATAGATTTACCTAATTTTAATTCTCCCTGGTTGAAAACATAGAATGTAGAACAGGATAGCCCCTTCAGCCCAAAATGTCCATGTCAAACATGATGCCTAGTTAAACTATTCTCCTCTGCCTGCATGTGATCCATATCCCTCTATTCCCTGCATCAATGGGTCGATGGTGGAGAGGGTCAAGAGCTTCAAAGTCCTGGGCGTGCATATCTCTGAAGATCTCTCCTGGTCCGAGAACACTGATGCAATTATAAAGAAAGCACATCAACGCCTCTACTTCCTGAGAAGATTACGGAGAGTCGGTTTGCCAAGGAGGACTCTCTCGAACTTCTACAGGTGCACAGTAGAGAGCATGCTGACCGGTTGCATCGTGGCTTGGTTCGGAAACTTGAGTGCCCAGGAGCGGAAAAGACTGCAAAAAGTCAAAAACACTGCCCAGTCCATCATCGGCTCTGACCTCCCTACCATCGAGGGGATCTATCGCAGTCGCTGCCTCAAAAAGGCTGCCAGCATCATCAAGGATCCACACCACCCTGGCCACTCACTCATCTCCCCGCTGCCTCCAGGTAGAAGGTACAGGAGCCTGAAATCTGCAACATCCAGGTTCAGGAATAGCTACTTCCCCACAGCCATCAGGCTATTAAAATCAACTCAAACAAAACTCTGAACATTAATAGCCCATTGCACTTTATCTGATTATTTATGTGTGTGTGTGTATATATATATATGTATATATATATATATATATATATATATATATATATTCAATAGTATTTGGTCACACTGATCTGTTCTGTATTTATTTATGCCTACTATATTCTGTTTTGCTGAAGCAAAGCAAGAATTTCATTGTTCTATCTGGGACACATGACAATAAACTCTCTTGAATCTCTTGAATCTAGAATCTTGAACCGTATGCATATCTGAAAGTCTCCTCATTGCCACGATCATACCTGCCTCCACCACCACACCAAGCAGTGCACTCCAGGCACTCACCATCCTCTATTAAAGATTTGCCCTGCACATCTCCTTTAAACTTTGCCCCTCTCACTTAAAGCTATGCCCTCTAGTCCTTGACATTTTGACTCTAAGAGAAAGGTTCCGACTGTCTACCCTATCTATGCCTCTCATAATTTTATATACATCCGTGAGGTCTTTCCTCAACCTCCGAAGCTCCAGATAGAATAATCTGAGTTTGCCCAACCTCTCCTGGCAGCAAATATCTCTCATCCAGGCATCATTCAGTTGCCTCACCCGCTGGGTATCTCCAGCATTGGTGTCTACCTTCGATTTTCCAGCATCTGCAGTTCCTTCTTAATCATTCTGGTAAACCTCTTCTGCACCCTCTCCAAAGCCTCCACATACTTCCTGTGATGGGGCGATCAGAACCGCACAATACTTCAAATGGGGCCTAAGCAAAGTCTTATAACTAATTCAGTTCATTGTTCTGGACTTAAGAGGACATAAATGGAGTTGAAGTAGATCTTGTGTGAAATACAGTACCAAAAATGAAAATTATACCCTACAGTTGCTTTCTATGTTAAAGTGACTTCATTTCAAAACTCAAATGTTCTGTGATTTTCTCTTAGTGCTGTTTATTTTGTGGCAAATACAAGGGTGAATAAAAGGTAATTTCTCCAAATTAGCTGAAAAGCAAGCAACATTAATCAAGTAAGAGACACAAGTAAGTGTAGATGCCGGTTTACAAAATAAGACACAAAGTGCTGGAGTAATTCAGCAGGTCAGGCAGCATCTCTGTAAAACATGGATAGGTGGCGTTTTGGGTCGGGACCCTTCTTCAGACTGGTTGTGGTGGGGAGGAGATGGAAGATAGGTGGACAAGAAGTGGAGCAGGATAAAGCCTGGCAAGGCTTTGGGGGCGGAACAGCGGTAGAGTTGCTGCCTTATAGCACCAGAGACCCGGAGTCGATCCTGAATGCGGGTGCTGTCTGTACGGAGTTTTACGTTCTCCCTGTGACCACATTGGTTTTCTCTGGATACTCCAGTTTCCTCCCACTCACCAAAGGCATACAGGTTTGTAGGTTAATTTGCTTCGGTAGGATAGTGTGTAGGATAGTGCTAGTGTATGCTGGTCAGCACGGACTCAGTGGGCTGAAGGGCCTGTTTCTGCAATGTATCTCTAAAGCAAAGTAAAGTGATGAACAGAAACTTCCTTCAATTAACTATTACAGATGGGGAAATCAACGTCTTTGTTCTGTGCCATTCCCTCAGTAATGACCTTTCTCACTCCTGGCTGAAATCCAAGACTGAACTAGATTGTTCATGTTGATGCAGCATTTTCATACTGAGATACGTCACAGTAACAAACCCGAATGTGATACCAAGCCCATATAATGTGACATCAGGGCCGGCTCACAACCTTCACAAATTATTTAACCCTCAGCTCAGCTTTCAATCCTTCTCCCAGTCCGTGACATTGCCTATGTGTGCCCGGCCTCGACTCATATATTCATTGTTGCCTTTGAAGACTGCCAGAAAATCATTATACTATAGATCTAAATGTAGAAACTGCAGATGTTGGTTTATACCAAAGATAGACACAAAGTGCTGGAGTAACTCAGCGGGTCAGGCAGCATCTCTGGTGAAAAAGGACGGGTGATGTTTTGGGTCTGAAGAAGGGTCCCGACCCAAATTGTCACCCATTCCTTTTCTAAGTTTGTTCGGTTCATTTGAAATACCAATACTGAAAAGCAGAAATTGTAGCAATAAAATTGAACTGGAAATTTGAATCATAATTAGAAAATTCTGGAGGTCAGACAGCATTTGCGGAAATAGAAGATTAATCAGCATTGACGCAGTTTCGCTCGTCATAGAGTCATAGATTGATACAGTATGGAAACAGGCCCTTCGGCTCAACTTTCCCACACCTGCCAACAATGTCCCAGCTACACTAGTCCCACCTGCCTGCGCTTGGCCCATATCCCTCCAAACCTGTCCTATCCATGTACCTGTCTAACTGTTTCTTAAATGATGGGATAGTCCCAGCCTCAATTACCTCCTCTGGCAGCTTGGTCCATACACCCACCACCCTTTATGTAAAAAAAAGACCACTCAGATTCCTATTAAATCTTTTCCCATTCACCTTGAACCTATGTACCCTTGTCCTCGATTCCCCTACTCTGGGCAAGAAACTCTGTGCATCTATCTGATCTATCCGCCTGCGCTCCATGGAATAGAGACCCAGCCTACTCAACCTCTCCCTATAGCTCACACCTTCTGGTCCTGGCAACATCCTCGTAAATCTTTTCTGAACCCTTTCAAGCTTGACAATATCTTTCCTATAACGTGATGCCCAGAACTGAACACAATATTCGAAATGCGGTCTCACCAACGTCTTATATAACTGCAACATGACCTCCCAACTTTTATACTCAATACTCTTACTGATGAAGGCCAAAGTGCCAAAAGCATTTTTGACCACCTTATCCTCCTGCGACATGACCTTCAAGGAATCATGCACCTGTATTCCCAGATCCCTCTGCTCTACAACACTACCCAGAGGCCTACCATTTACTGTGTAGATCCTGCCCTTGTTCAACGTCCCAAAATGCAACACCTCATACTTCTCTGTATTAAATTCCATCAACCATTCCTCCGCCCACCTGGCTAATCGATCCAGATCCTGCTGCAATCGTTCACAACCATCTTCACTGTCTGCAAAACCACTCACTTTTGTATCATCAGCAAACTTGCTAATCTTGCCCTGTATGTTCTCATTCAAATCATTGATGTAGATGACAAACAGGCCGAGCACTGAACCCTGAGGCACGCCACTAGTCACAGGCCTCCCGTCTGAGAAGCAACCTTCCACCATCACCCTCTGCTTCCTGCCATGGCGCCAATTTGCTATCCATTCAGCTATCTTAGGTGTCCTTGAGACTCTTGAAAGGCGCCCATAAATAAAATTTATTATTATTATTATTATCTCTCCTTTGATCACATGCAATCTAACCTTCCTGAGCAGCCAACCATGTGGAACCTCGTCGAATGCCTTACTGAAATCCATATATACAACATGTACAGCTCTGCCCTCATCGACCTTTTTGGTCACGTCTTCAAAAAAATCAATCAGATTTATTAGACACGACCTCCCACGTACAAAACCATGCTGACTGTCCCTAATCAGCCCTTGCCTATCCAAATGCCGGTATAACCTATCCCTCAGAATACTCTCTAGTAACTTTCCAACTACAAATGTTAAGCTAACCGGCCTATAGTTCCCAGCATTTTCCCTGCAGCCCTTCTTGAAAAGAGGCACAACATTTGCCACCCTCCATTCTTCCAGCACCTCTCCTGTATTTAAGGACGACTTGTAAATTTCAACCAGGGCTCCCGCAATTTCCTCTCTAGTTTCCTGCAATGTCCCTGGATATATCTTATCAAGCGCTGGAGATTTATCGACCTTCATACACGACAGTACCTTCAGTACTTATTCGATGGTAACAATGACTGTTCTCAATGGCTGATGCCGGGCCTATTGGATATTTATGGCATCTTTTTGTTTCTCCATAGAAGACAACCTTTTAAACCAATAAACCTTATCTACTGATATATCGTGAGTTTCAAGGGGTAATTGTGACATCCATGTTGCAAGTGAAACTAGTCAGAGTCAAAGAGTCATATAGCACAGAAACAAGCCCTTCAGCCCAATTCATCCATGCCGGCTGAGTTGCTCCACCCAAGCCGGTCCTATTTGTTCGCGCCTGTGCCATATCCCACAAAATCTTTCTTATCCATGTACCTGTCCAAGTTTCTTTTAAATGTTGTCATTGTACCTACCTCAGCAACCTCCTCTGTGTGAAATGATCTTCCTCATAATTGTATACACCTTCACAAGATCACCCCTCATCCTCCTGCACTCCAAGGAATAAAGTCCTATCCTGTCCAACCTCTCCCTGTAGCTCAGGGCCTCAAGGCAACATCCTCATAAATCTTCTCTGCACTCTTTCCTATAGCAGGGTGACTAAAACTGAACACTATATTCTAAAATGCAGCCTTACCAACATACTATTCAACTGTAACATGTTGGGTCAGGGGGGGAGTTCCCCCCGCCACGGGTACCATGTAATCCTGTGCTACGTACTCCATGGTCAGATAGTCGGCAACTAAACCGTCTCTCCCACCTGGTTAGTCAGGTGAGGAAGGGGCTGTGGACCCCCAGCAAGACCAAAAACAAGACCTGTCAAAGGACGGATGAGCTTCTAGTGAGCCAACGGCCATTCACACTTCAGTAGAAGTTGCGATCAGTGTCGTACATAGTAGTGTAAGGAATGATGATAAAGCACACACACCAAAATCCTACACTTCGAGCGGCGGAAGTCCGCAGGAAGTGGAGGACAGAGATGTGTGGTGCGTCCGTCACGGTTCCCATCGGAAACCAGCACCACTGCGTCGCTAATGTTTTCAACGATGATGAATAATGTCCTGATTTCAATAAAGGAACAAGGAATTGCAGATGTTGATTTGCAAAATAAAACACAAAGTGGTGGAGTAACTGAATAGGTCAGGCAGCATCTCTGGAGAGCATGGAAAGGTGATGTTTCGAGTTGGGATCCTTCGTCAGACTAATTGTGATGGAGAGGTGGGAAGGAAGCTGGAACAGAGGAGGGGCAAACCTGGGAAAGTGATTGGTGATACAGGTGAGGGGGTTTTGATAGGGAGATGGTTAGACAAAGTTCTAGAGTAACTCAAAGTGCTAGAGTAACTCAGTGGATCTAGCAGATCTTTGGAGGGAATGGATAGGCAACATTTCAGAATCCGTCTTCAGACTGGAATAGGGAGGAGAAAGCTCGAAGAGAGGTGGGACAGGACAAACCTGGCATGTGACAATGTAGAAACAAGGAAATGCAGATGCTGGTTTACAAAGAAAAGACACAAGGTGCTGGAG
The DNA here is from genome assembly GCF_010909765.2 of Amblyraja radiata. Classification (NCBI taxonomy): domain Eukaryota; kingdom Metazoa; phylum Chordata; class Chondrichthyes; order Rajiformes; family Rajidae; genus Amblyraja; species Amblyraja radiata. Next base: position 31,857,520 of record NC_045969.1, on the reverse strand, counting down.
TCATCAGTGGGTCAGGCAGCATGTTTCGGGAACATGGATAGATTACTTATCTGATTGGGCCCCTTCTTTAGATTCTCTTTAGAGCATGGTCTGAAGAAATGTCCCGACCTGAAACGTCACATGCCAAGTTCTCCAGGGATGCTGTCTGACCCGCTGTTACTCCAGTACTGTGTGTCCCTTTTTCCTGGCAAGTGATAGGTGGATACAGGTGAGGGGGATTTAAACATAGAAACATAGAAAATAGGTGCAGGAGTAGGCCATTCGGCCCTTCGAGCCTGCACCGCCATTCAATATGATCATGGCTGATCATCCAACTCAGTATCCTGTACCTGCCTTCTCTCCATACCCCCTGATCCCTTTAGCCACAAGGGCCACATCTAACTCCCTCTTAAATATAGCCAATGAACTGGCCTCAACTACCTTCTGTGGCAGAGAATTCCAGAGATTCACCACTCTCTGTGTGAAAAATGTTTTCCTCATCTTGGTCCAAAAAGATTTCCCCCTTATCCTTAAACTGTGACCCCTTGTTCTGGACTTCCCCAACATCGGGAACAATCATCCTGCATCTAGCCTGTCCAACCCCTTAAGAATTTTGTAAGTTTCTATAAGATCCCCCCTCAATCTTCTAAATTCTAGCGAGTACAAACCAAGTCTATCCAGTCTTTCTTCATATGAAAGTCCTGACATCCCAGGAATCAGTCTGGTGAACCTTCTCTGTACTCCCTATATGGCATCTAGATCATGATCATGATTTCCTGCAGAAAACATATATTTACTGGTACTTTGCCCAATCAATTAATCCATTAATTTCTCCCTGTAAATCTAGTATCTGATAAAGTTAATAAAGATAGAGAACCCAGAAGCATAATGTAAGCATGCAAAGTGGACTAAGGATTTTGCCCTCTGTATTACAAGGATATGAAGCATTTCCGTCTTGGAGGGCATGGTATATCTAAAACTATGATATCATTAACCGTGTTACAGTGAGTTGACCTGTATTTGCTTTTGCCAATGAAGGAAACATAAGCTGCATAGACAAAAGAGTGAAGACATAATAGTTACAATCTGCCATTAGACAGACTAGTTCTTTATTTTGATCCCTTTGTAATCACCCTGCCCAAAGTGAGTTAATCTTTCATCATTTGTAATTTAATGAATGGGGTGCTTAGAAATGAGTGTTTAATATCAAGTTATCTGTTTTACATTATAAAACCAACTAAAATTGAATTTATTCCCTGCCCTGTAGTTAAAAGGGAGTTTTATTTACCTTCAACAAAGAACATATTTATGAAATATGTTGTTTTGTTTAGTTTTTTTTTGTTTAGAATACACTGAGGGCTAATACCCTTAGATGCCCATCTAAGCTAGCCCCATTTACTTGCGTTTGACCTATGTCCCTCTAAACCCCGCCTCTCTATGTGCTTGTCCAAGTGACTTTTAAATTCTACCTTAAGTTTTAGACTTTAGAGATACAGCATGGAAATAGGCTCTTTGGTTCACCGAGTCCACACCAATTAGCTATCCCAGTTCACTAACGTTATCCTACACACACACTAGTGACAATTTACAATTTTTACTGAACCCAATTAAGGTAGAAACCTGTACCTCTTTGGAGTGTAGGAGGAAACCGAAGCACACGGAGAAAACCCACAGGGTCACGAGGAAAATGTACGAACTATGTACCGACAGCGGCAGTAGTCAGCATCGAACCCGGGTATCTGGAGCTGTAAGACAGCACCTCTACAGTTGCGCCACCGTGATCCGGCTACAAGAGATTTGTAAAGAAACACAAGAATGTAAACTCCAATCAGTAAATTAAGTCATTTTTCATTCTGAATGAAACCTGATCCTTGCCTGGGTATTTTTCATTAGCTGACGCAGGAACTAGGTTGAAAAGGTCAAGGGAATAGTTCCATCAAGTCAGGGAAGTTATTAATTAGGTAGATTTCAATTCTTATCCATTTATATGGAGCCCGACAGCATGGAAACAGGTCTTATGACCCAACGTCCATGCCTGTTTCCACGCTGTACAGTGCCCTCCATAATATTTGGGACAAAGACCCATCATTTATTTATTTGCATCTGTACTCCACAATTTGACATTTGTAATAGAAAAAATCACATGTGGTTAAAGTGTACATTGTCAGATTTTAATAAAGGCCATTTTTATCCATTTTGATTTCATCATGTAGAAATTACAGTTGTGTTTATACATTTCCCCCCATTTCAGGGCACCATAATGTTTGGGACACATGGCTTCACAGGTGTTTGTAATTCCTCAGGTGTGTTTAATTGCCTCCTTAATGCAGGTATAAGAGAGCTCTCAGCACCTAGTCTTTCCTCCAGTCTTTCCATAATCTTTGGAAATTTTTATTGCTGTTTATCAACACGAGGACCAAAGTTGTGCCAATGAAAGTCAAAGAAGCCATTATGAGTGAGAAACAAGAATAAAACTGTTAGAGATATCAGCCAAACCTTAGGCTTACCAAAATCAACTGTTTGGAACATCGTTAAGAAGAAAGAGAGCACTAGTGAGCTTACTAATCACAAAGGGACTGGCAGGCCAAGGAAGACCTCTACAGCTGATGACAGAAAAATTATCTCTATAATAAAGAAAAATCCTCAAACATCTGTCTGACAGATCAGAAACGCTCTTCAGGAGTCAGCTGTGGATTTGTCAATGACTACTGTCCACAGAATACTTCATGAACAGGCCGCACTGCAAGATGCAAACCACTGGTTAGCCGCAAAAATAGGATGGCCAGGTTACAGTTCGCTAAGAAGTACTTAAAAGAGCAATCACAGTTCTGGAAAAAGGTCTTGTGGACAGATGAGACGAAGATTAACTTATATCAGAGTGATGGCAAGAGCAAAGTATGGAGGAGAGAAGGAACTGCCCAAGATTCAAAGTATACCACCCCATCTGTGAAACACAGTGGTGGGGGTGTTATGGCCTGGGCATGTATGGCTGCTGAAGGTACTGGCTCACTTATCATCATTGATGATACAACTGCTGTAGCATAATGAATTCTGAAGTATATCCTATCTGCTCAAGTTCAAACAAATGCCTCAAAACTCATTGGCCGGCGGTTCTTTCTACAGCAAGACAAATATCCCAAACATACTGCTAAAGCAACAAAGGAGTTTTTCAAAGCAAAAAAAAAAGGTAAATTCTTGAGTGGCCAAGTCAATCACCCGATCTGAACCCAATTGAACATGCCTTTTACTGTATATGCTGCAGAGAAAACTGAAGGGGACTAGCCCCTAAAACAAGCATAAGCTAAAGATGCCTGCCAGAGCATCATCAGAGAATACACCCAGCAACTGGTGATGTCCATGAATCGCAGACTTCAAGCAGTCATTGCATGCAAAGGATATGCAACAAAATACTAAACAAGAATTTACATGACATTGCTCTGTCCCAAACATTAAGGTGCCCTGAAATGGTGAGACTATGTATAAACACAGCTGTAATTTCTACATGGTGAAACTAAAATGTATAAAAATGACCTTTATTAAAATCTGACAATGTGCATTTTAACCACATGTGATTTTTTTCTATTACAAATCTCAAATTGTGGACATAGGGGGCGCCGTCCTGTGTGGTATGGCTGCCCAGCCTGCAGCTGTCTGTTTTTCATCTTTTTTCTTATTTTTAGTTAGTTGAGTGTTTTGTTTTTTAGGAGTTCTAGCCTTTTTATGTGGGGGGGGGGGGGAAGGGGGAAACTGCTTTCTAGGGTCTCCTACTTGGTCGGAGAGGCAGCTTTTCTCCGGGCTGCAGTTTCGACCTGTCCTCGCGGCCTACCAGCGGGCCTGGAGCGGTGTTTCCTGAGGGGAGCGCCCAGTACCTCGGCTTCAGCAGCGGCACAGCACTGGAGCGCTATCACGGAGCGGAGCGGGCGATGCCTTGCCCGGGTCGCCGCGCTGGAACTCCGGTGAGCTGAAGACCGCCGATGAACATCGCGGAGCTGCGGGACTGTGGAGCGGCCAGCTGCGGGCGGCGGCGCTGAACTTTACATCGGGAGCCTGGGATCTCGCGACGAGATCGCCAGTGGTGGAGCTCCATCCGGCGCGGCCTTGTTGGCTTCGGAAGCCGCGGTCTCCGGTAAGGGAAGCAGCCGTTCCAGGGTTCCCATGCCGTTGAGAGGATTCTCCCGACGCCGGAGCACCATCACCCGGTGTAAACGGCCTGGAACATCGGGCCTCCGTAAAGGCAACTGAGGCCTCAATGGGCCTGACTATGGGTGGACATGGGATGGGGACTGGACATTGTGCCCTCCCCCACAGTGGGAGCCATTGTGGGGGGATGTTTTTATGTTTAAATTTCTTTATTACTGTTATGTCTGTATTCTTTCTTCATGTGCTGCATTGGCAAGAAGCATTTCACTACACCTAGGTGTATGTGACCAATAAAATAACCTTTGAACCTAACCTTTGAACATAGGCAAATAAATAAATGATGGGTCTTTGTCCCAAACATTATGGAGGGCACTGTATCTCTTGTTTAGAAGGATTAGGGTGGATCTTATTGAAACTTGCCTAATAGTGAAATGCTTGGATAGAGTGGATGTGGAGAGGATGTTTCCAATAGTGGGAGAGTTTAGGACTAGTGGTCATAGCCTCCGAATTAAAGGATGTTCCTTTAAGGAGATGAGGAGGAATCTCTTTAGTCAGTGGGTGGTGAATCTGTGGAATTCGTTGCGACACAGGGTTGTGGAGGCTAAGTCAATGGATATTTTTTAAGGCAGAGATAGATAGATTCTTGATTAGTACGGGTGTCAGGGGTTATGGGGAGAAGGCAGGAGAATGAGGTTAGGAGGGAGAGATAGATGAGCCATGATTGAATGGCGTAGACTTGATGGGCTGAATGGCCTAATTCTGTTCCTATCACTTATGACCTCATGCCATAAGACCATAAGACATATTAGCAGAATTAGTCATTCACCCCATCCAGTCTGCTCTGCCATTTGCTCATGGCTGATCTATTTTTTCATTCCTTGTCAGTGATCAGAGTGTGGAGGTTACAAATGGATCTGAGGCTGATGAGATTAAGGCTTGATTGGTTGGAGAGAGAGAGAGAAGCCATTGATAATAGAAAGGAAAGATTGGAAATGGTGGTAGTGTTGGTTAGGGTTTAGGAAGATCACTAATGACGGCAACTGTAACTCTTCGGCCTCTCCCTCTGCCATCCCGATCAAGGAAAGAGAGGCTATGTTTGGCAGAGGAGAGACCCAGGTCTTTCTTTGAGAGGGGTGGGGTGAGTTCTCCTGCTCCTTCAGGATTACTAAGTGGTCATGAAGTCAATAGCATTTAATTGTAATATGTACCAAAAAGGAAGCAATAAAATTCCTACTTGTAACAGCATAACAGGCCTGTAAACACAGTACTCATAGATAACAAAATAATCATCAAGGACCAACACCACCCTGGTCACCCCCTCATTACACTCCTGCCATTAGGAAGAAGGTACAGGAGCCTGAAAACTGTTACGTCTAGATTCAGGAGCAGCTTCCTCCCTACAACCATTAGACCAGCGTTTCTCAATGGGGTTCCCGGAACGCTAGGGTTCCACAAGAGGTCTCTAGAGGTTCCGAGAGATTTTTTTTGTCCCGCCCCCTCCCCCTCCCCCTCCCCTGACATCAGTCTGGAGAAAGGTCTTGACCTGAAGTGTCGCCCATTCCTTCTCTGCACAGACGCTGCCCTACCCGCTGAGTTACTCCAGCATTTTGTGTCTCCCTTTAATCAGATGTAAATGCATTTTTGGGTCATTTTTGTGTTTAATTTCATATTTGTAATTTTATTATACACATACGGCATATTTAGCAACGTCTTTACGGCGCCAGTGTGAAACGGTCATTAATGGTCACTGGACAGGAGCTGTACATGATGGATTTGTGTATCATCAAGTGATTCACTCGAATATAGGTGAAGTAACGGTCTCCATCAGTCCTGTCTATGCTTCCTGGCGTGCAGGTACAGTCCCTCATTCGCCCACGTTATTTTGTAATTTTTACCCATCATTTAGGGGTGTTATATGAATTTAAGAAATGTAAGTATGTTTATGTTTATGTTTATCAAAAGTTTATTTATGTATGTTTTTGTTAGTTTATGGAAGGTTTATGTGTATTGTTTTCTCTCTCTCCTCCAAGGTTAATTCTTCGGTTTGTCTTTATTTGATTCAGTTTTGAACAAATAGTTTTATTTCAGTTTTTTTTTTGCATCATATAATATAACTGTTAAAAGTCTGATCTTGTATGTGGATGTATTTGTTTGTGTGTACAATCACATCTTCTCAAAAAAGCGACGTGCTAACGGTAAAATTGTTACATATTCTGGTAGAGATTGTTCTTGTGGAGTCCGAAATCGCCATAAAAATGTTGAAACATACTTTGAATTTTAAATGGTTTTTACTGTTAAAAATCATTCCTCACAGCTTCCAACACACTTCGATACAAAGTTGCAAGACAGGAACACTGGCAGGAACACTCTGAACTTTTCAGCTCAATGGCATCTCACAGCAAGTGCACATTTGCAACAATGTTGCCTGCATAGCTCCTGGCAGGATAAGAGGGGAAGGGTCAATTGGTATTGCAATTGGGGAGGTGCAATTGGGATTTTTCTTTCAACTCCAGTGCTGGGGGAGGCTCATGAGCTATGATCTTTGCTGACAAGTGCTCAAATCATACCTTCGGCAACGGGTTGAGTTGGAGGACCATGCCTCCCGTGGGGGCTACGGGTAGGGAATGGGTGCGTTGGGGCACACGCTGTAAACCTGAGAAAAATCTACGTTATTTTTTGCTTAATCCAGTTATCAGAAAATATATTACGTTTGCCTTATGAACCTTATGAAAGAGAAAGAAAGAGATTAATGAAGATATATAATATTTTTTATGTAGGGGTTCTCTAAGATGATAATTATTTCAAGGGTTCCGCAAGGGTAAAAAGGTTGAGAAACACTGTATTAGACTATTAAACACTACGAACTCTAACCAAATTCTGAACTACGATCTGCATGGGAACTTTGGGCTTTTATTTTTTGCACTATTATTTTTTTAACTTATTGACCTCTTTTGTTTGTTTATTCTATTGAGTACTGTGTTTCAAACTTGTGTAACAAACTGCTGTAACAAGTAAGAATTTCATTGTCCCGTTTCGGTACATATATATGTATCTATATTTGTATATATGTATCTATATATTAATATATATATACATACATACACATATATATATGCACATACAAACACCCCTCCCCTCCACACCCCCCCCCCCACCCACACACTCCCCTCCCCCAAACCAACCTCTCCCACATCCTCCCTCCCCCCCACACCACCCCCCCTCCCCTCCCCCACATCCCTCATCCTCCCCCCTCACAAACCCCTCCAGCTCACATACGCACTTCCTCTCCCACCCCCACCCCCCCCACACCACAACCCCCCCCCCCCTGTGGTGACTGGGACACAACGGGTCCCACTTAGTCCAGTATCTATATATCGATGGTTGGTGCAGACTCAGTGGGCTGAAAGACCTGTTTCCAAGCTATATCTTTCAATCAACCCATTCAATTATATAAGGTTTCCTCTCAATGTCATATGGTTAATAACCTAGAAGCCCAAACGCCCCACTTACTGTGTGATAGTATATGGCAGTTCTCAATGCCTTCCACAGGCTTTGCTCTTTAAAAAGTTTGGCCTTCCTACCTCTCCTGAAAATTTAGCCTGAGGCCTGTCCTCCTCCCCTGCCGCCACTTTCTCCCTGATATACCAGAGGCCCAACATGATGACCATCGAAAGCACTCATTTTTCCAATGAGAAGGGATACTTGTGTTTCAGTCACTACACCCTCAGAAATGACAGGAGTGTTGTACACTCTCCCAAAGATCAGTCACCATAGTTATTTTCTGCTCTTCTCTCATCCATTAAGGTGCATGTTCCTTCTTTTAAATAGAACATAGAACAGTGCAACTTGAAACATGCCCTTCGGCCTACATTGCCTCTGCTGAACACAATGCCAAGTTAAAGTAATCTCCTCTGCCTGCACATGGTCCATATTCTTCCATTCCCTGCATATCCAGGTACCTATCTAAAAGCACCTGGAATGCCACTGTCATATCTGCCCCCACCACCACCCTTGGCAGCACATCCACTTTCTGTATAAAAAAAACCTGCCCTGCACATCTCCTTTAAAATTTGCCCCTCTCGCCTTAAAGCCATTCCCCCTAGCCTTTAACATTTCCACCATGGGGGAAAAGGTTCGGACTGTCTACCCTATCTATGTCTCTCATAATTATCTTACTTCTAACAGGCATCCCCTTCAATCGCCAATGCTCGGTAGAAAACAATCCAAGTTTGTCCAACATAGCTAATACCCTCTGATCTAGGCATCTTTCTGTTAAACCTCTTCTGCACCCCCTCCAAAGCCTCCACATCCTTCCTGCAATGGGGCAACCAGAACTGTATGCAATACTCCAAATGCGGCCACACCAAAGTTCTGTAAAGCTGCAATGTAACTTCCTGAATCCCGCACCCAAGGCCCCAACCGATGAAATGGCAATTTTACTTTCAGCGCTTGGTGTTAGTTAGATCCATGCAGCTCAATTTGGCAAGACTGGCATTAAATTAACCGTACAGCATATGTGATGCCAAACCACCCAATTTATTGAGTCAAGCTAAAAAAACACACTTCCTACTTATGATCAAAATTTGGAAGCTACTCGGTGCATGTAGCATCAGACAAAAAGATCCCTTGCCAAAAATGTAACAACGAATACAGCTGAGAAATAAAAATGATTAATTGGAACTGGCAGTTTCTCTGTTCTCATTTCTTAGCTTTATTTATTGTGAGATCACAGGCAAAATTGAATTGCGCAATGGAACAACAAATGTCGGAAAAGCTCTAAAGAAAATATTCTCAGAAGTGTTTAACCATTTCCTACAATCACTCCACAGTTATTTTAAAGTGCACATGTCTCATAGTCATGAAGGGTGCAAGACATAGGCAGATATGGAAGGAAACACTTGTGCAACTGGGATCTAGCCGTAGTCACACAAAGAGTCCTCTCATCACTGCACTGGGAAAACTTAGGCATAGCTCTTCCTGTTACTGACATAATAACTAAATTAGTCAGACTGAATTGCATGAGATTGTTGCCTGAATTATCATTCAGAAACAAAGAGGGTGCAATCATACTTAAGGGATATTGCTGCTCCATTCACGTGGTCTGTGACTTCCTCAATGCATAACCACAAATATACGCCCAATCTAAAATGGCATATTGGATGGTTTATGTAAGTGATGATAAATAAAATATGAATACACGTCATACACATTCATATACATCAATGAACTGGATGATGGTGCGGTAAATTGGATTAGTAAGTATGCAGATGATACTAAGATGGTTGGTGTTGTGGATAATGAAGTAGATTTTCAAAGTGTACAGAGAGATTTAGGTCATTTGGAAGAGTGGGCTGAAAGATGGCAGATGGAGTTTAATGCTGATAGGTGTGAGGTGCTACATCTTGCAAGGACAAATCAAATTAGGACGTACATTGTAAATGGTAGAGAATTGAGGAATGCAGTTGAACAGAGGGATCTAGGAATAACCGTGCATAGTTCCCTGAAGGTGGAATCTCATGTGGTAAAGATAGCTTTTGGTGCGCTGGCCTTTATAAATCAGAGCATTGAGTATAGAAGTTGGGATGTAATGTTAAATTTGTACAAGGCATTGGTGAGGCCAATTCAGGAGTATGGTGTACAATTTTGGTCGCCAAACTATAGGAAAGATGTCAACAAAATAGAGAGTACAGAGGAGATTTACTAGAATGTTGCCTGGGTTTCAGCACTTAAGTTACAGAGAAAGGTTGAACAAGTTAGGTCTTTATTCTTTGGAGTGCAGAAGGTTAAGGGGGGGACTTGATAGAGGTCTTTAAAATTATGAGAGGGATAGATAGAGCTGACGTGGATAAGCTTTTTCCATTGAGAGTAGGGAAGATTCAAACAAGAGGACACGAGTTGAGAATTAAGGGACAAAAGTTTAGGGGTAACATGAGGGGGAACTTCTTTACACAGAGAGTGGTAGCTGTGTGGAATAAGCTTCCAGTGGAAGTGGTGGAGGCAGGTTCAATTTTATAATTTAAAAATAAATTGGATAGGTATATGGACGGGAAAGGAATGGAGGGTTATGGTCTGAGTGCAGGTAGATGGGACTAGGTGAGAATAAGTGTTCGGCACGGTCTAGAAGGGCCGAGATGGCCAGTTTCCGTGCTGTAATTGTTATATGTTATATGTCATAATGATGGGATAAGTGAGACATATGTTTGGCATAACTAAAGTCATCTGGACAGTCAATTTCATATCTACAGGGAGAGGTTGGGAAGGCTAGGACTTTATTCCTCTGAGCACAGGAGGATCAGGAGTGATCTTATAGAGGTGTATAAGTTCATGAGGGGAATAGATAGAATAGATGCTTCTAGAATAGATTAGTCTTTTACCCAGGATAGGAGAATCAAGAACCAGAGAACATAGGTTTAAGGTTTAAGGTGAGGGGGGGAAAGATTTAATGGGAACCTGGGGCAACCTTTTCACACAGAGGGTGGTGGGTATATGGAACGACCTGCCAGAGGGGTAAGTTGAGGCAGGTATTAAAATAATATTTAAAAATCATTTGAACAGGTACATGGATAAGATAGCAGGCCAAAGGCAGGTGGGACTAATGTAGATGAGGCATTTTGGTTGGCATGGGCAAGTTGGGCTGAAGTACCTGTTTCAATGCTGTAGGACAATGCTGTATGACTCTATTTCATGAGAGAATTTTAGGTTTTCTGGTTCATTACCTCACTTGGCTTTGGTGATTAATTTATAGGACTGTGATGAAAGAGGAACTGAATGACAAAGCCAATGAACTCTTGGGAGAAATGGGAGAAATTGCTAAACAGGAGAATATGAGGCTCTATTTACAAGCTACATTTATGTTTTCTTAGATTAATGCCAAAGACCTTGGAACAACCATTCTTGCAGCTTCTATACAACATAATTGGAGCTGATCAGTTTTGTGCCCAAAAGCAGGGCAGAGGCTAGACAAAATTAACAGCATAATAAAAACATTGGCATCACATTACATCTGCACTATACTCATTCTTCCATTGATTCAATCCACACAAATGCAACTCATATTAGAAATAATATTTAGGTGGAATTGAAGAGCCAGGTTGTAACCCTAAGTAGCATTTTCATCTTTATCAGTAATAGAGTCATGGAGTCTAACAGCACAGAAAAAGACCCTTTGGCTCAACTCGTCCATGCCGACCAAGATGCCCCATCTATGCTTGTCCCATTTGTCTGCATTTAGCCCATATCCCTCCAAACCTTACCTATCCATGTACCTGTCCAAGTGGCCGTCCTCTGGCAATTTGTTCTGCATACCCACTCACCCTTTGAGTGAAAAGGTTGCCCCTCTGGCTCATATTAAATCTTTCCCCTCTCACTTTACACCTTTGTCCTCTGGTTTTGATATCCTTACTCTGGGTAAAATACCTATGCATTCACCCTATCTATTCCCCCCTCATGATTTTATACACCTCTGTAAGATCACCCCTCACCCTCCTGCTCTGAGGATATTGATTATTACCCTAACGTGAAGTATGAATGTGCTTACTTACGCACAACCTATTTTAGTAAATCACTGAGGTGATCCCTGGTGGGGAGGTGGGTGTGGGAACAGCACCGAGCTGAGACAGATCCTTGAATTACCCAGGGATGACAGACCTAGGGAACGAAGCTGAGGGTGTTTGGTTGCAGAGAGAACAAGTTGGCAAACAGCAACTACTCTGTTCATTGAGATTTCTGGCATCAAGGCAGGTATTAGTGAGGGCTCACTCAGATTTATATGTCATATAATCATGTTCCATTCTGAACGCACAACTCCCTGGCTGTGACTGAGAGAAAGAGAGAGCAGAGTGTAGTTTAGAGAAATAGCATGGAAACAGGCCCTTTTACACTTTACATCTAAGGTGTTGCGACATCACAGTTGACCCACAATTTGATTCATAGTTACACCGTGTGGAAACAGGCCCTTCAGCCCAACTTGCCGATGCCGACCAACATGCCCCATCCACACTAGTCCCACATGCCTACATTTGGCCCATATCCCTCTAAACCTATACTATCCATATACCCATCTAAATGCTTCTTAAATGTTGTGCTAGTACCTACACTCACCACTCTTTGTGTAAAAAAAGTTACCCATCAGGTTCCTATTAAATCTTTACCCCCTCACCTTATACCTATATCCAAATCAAAAAATCAAATCAGGAATATCAAAAATCTAAAACAAAAATCTGACACTTTCCAGGTTACCAGTGCTGTTTGTACAAAACTCTGTTTTTTATCTAAAACAAAACTGTATAATCAAGGAATTTTAACGTTTGAAAATAAATGGTGTGATTGTTTGATTGAAAGATACAGCATTGAACTAGGCCCTTCGGACCCACAAGTCCACACCCACCTTTGTGCAGTCTTTTACCCAGAGGTAGTTAAGACAGAAATTATAACACTTAAAATACATTTGGACAGGTACATGGATAGGAAAAGTTTATAGGGAAATGGGGCCAAACACGGGCAGGTGGTGCTAGTGTAGATGGGGCACCTTCGTCAGCATGTGCAAGCTGGGCAGAAGGGGCTGTTTCCGTGCTGTAAGACTTTAAGACTCTATAACCGTCGATCACCTATTCACACATAGGGCCAATTTACGGAGGGCCAATTAGCCTACAAACCCACCCGTCTTTGGGATGTGGGAGGAAACCGGAGCACCTGGAGGAAACCCATGCGGTCACAAGGTGAACGTGCAAACTCCACACACAGACAGCACCCGAGGTCAGGATCGAACCCATATCTCTGGTGATGTGAGACAGCAGCTCTACCAGTGTGCCACTGAAATGCATAGTGCAGTTCATCCCTGGAATGAAGGCCCTTATCCATTGTTGTCCGAAGATGTTTGAGGAGGAGCAGTCGGTCAAATACAGAATCGCAATGTCCCTCTACAAGTAAGGACTGGTTTTGTAGAGAATCCATTTCCCACTCTGTGTGCTCTTTTCTAACACGTTGAATTTTAGTTCATTCATTAATGTGTCTCCTTCATGCATTAGTCAAGATTCTGTCTGTGCAACCTGCTGTGCTAATCGTTGTTGTTTGGAGATTTCTGAAGATACTATTATGAACCGTGTAAAGAATGTTCTGGCCTTCAATTTGCAGCACGAATTTCTTATAATTCCAATTCTCTGTCATGTTAGTGGCAACAGGTCCGTTAAATAAGAAAAATGAATCATGTGTAAATTTGTTTTTTCTATTTTTTCATTTCCACTGAATTGTGAACCGTTCCTAATCAAATAATTTATTGAAAGGTCACGCCATTTATATTATTCTAAGGAATTAATTTGTATTTTTATGGCATCTTTAATGACTTCAGGGTACTCCTTAGAGCGTTACAGGCAATAAAATACAATTAAATCTTGGGGATGTTTTTTTAATCGGTGAGATATGAGAGTCAATGTACAAAATTCAAGGTCCCAACATGTATAAATGCTCAGAGAATTCATATTTTCAGAATAATACCATGGAACTTTTCACGTTGACTGAAAGTGTAGGCAGACTTCTAGTTTAAAGTTTCAACTATGTCACATAGTGGTGGGTATATAGAACAAGTTGCCAGGGGAGGTAGTTGAGGTGGGTGCTATCACAACATTTAAAGAACACTTGGACAGGTACATGGACATTAAAGGTCTGGAGGGATAGGGGCCAAATGGGGACAGGTGGGACTATGTATAGATAGGGCATCTTGGTCGGCATGGATAAGTTGGGCCGAAGGGCCTGTTTCCATGTTGTATTGCTCTATGACTCTACAATTGAAAAATAGTACTTCTGAAATTGCACGACTCGGTAAACACCCAGCCTCAATTAAGCAATGAATCTTAAAATAATTGCCTTCAAACTCATGGGCAAGACCACTGGCACTGAGTGGACTAACAGAATTGAACCATCCCACCAACAACAAGAGGGAAGTCTTGGGATACTATCTGCCTGATTGGAGACCTTTGGACAATCTTTGATTGGACTTTACTGGACTTTATCTTGCACTAACGGTATTCACATCATTCCCTTTATCATGTATCTGTACACTGGATGGCTCGATTGTAATCATGTATTGTCTTTCCACTGACTGGTTTACTCACATTGTACATCGGTACACATGACAATAAATTAAATTAAACTAAACAGTACGGGGTTGGTTAAATTCAAGGCAGGGGCACAGTAGGGCGAGCCCACACTTTAGTTTAGAGATACAGCATAGAGACTGGCCCTTCGCCCACCGAGTCCACACTGACAACTGATCACCCGTTCACACTAGCTCCATGTTATCCCACTTTTCAACCACTCCCTACACACTCAGGGCAATTTATGGAGGCCAAACCCTCATGTCTTTGGGATGTGGGAATAAACTGGAGCACCCAGAATGGTTCACTCAATTCACTGGAGCAGTCCAGGCAATGGTTTTAAGTAACTTCATCTTACAATCCCCTGTCCTCTCCCCTTGCCTCCTTCCTCCACCCTAGTTGTTTTATCAGTTCCACAGTTCTCCATATTGTTTCTCTTTTGAGATCACACCTTCCCTAGTCAAAAATAGGCCCACCGGGTCTCGGCCTGCCTGAGGTCATTTGTGGCTGGCCCTGATTGGTCATGGTCTTTTCTTGTCTCCAGCCCTTTACCTCACCCCCCCCCTCCCTCCCCTCCCCCCTCCCCACCCCCTACTTTCAGTCTGAAGAAGGGTCCTGACCTGAAACGTCACTCATCCTTTTTCTCCAGAGATGCTACCTGACCCGCTGAGTTACTCCAGCACTTTCTGTCTATCCAGGCAATGGTTAACTCCACTCACCACTTCTCTCCTGTGCTCCTGTGGAATTTCTGCTCTGAGCCAAACTGTTTCTGGTGCTGGGATAATTGGATCGGAGAAATTAAGTAAATGAAGTGTTGAATGCTTGAGGAAATGAAGAAGCATTAAATGAATACCTTTTCTGTCCTTTTCTACCAAATAGGCATTCAACTAAAGTATTACGGAAGCCCCTCTTCGCGAAACACTTTATCATTTTAATACATTTTTCTGGGACCCACCAGAACAAGCATTAACGAATTAGGTGGGGTGGGAAGGGAAGTGGGTGGAGTTGCCCTTTGGTTACACGCTGAGTACTTAGTTCAACGTGCAGATTTAGCAGAGTTCATTTAAGTAGTGAGAACGTGTTGTGTTCGCTTCATCATATAACACCTTCCCAAACTTTTCCTTTTAAAACAATCTCCCAAAATTTCAACCGCAGACTTACTCGATGTTTCAATTCATTGTTTGTCATCTTTTATGTTTCAGTCCATTATTATCACGTGCATTGAGATACAGTGAAAAGCTTTGTTTTGCATGCTATCCAAATTGGGCAGCATAGGGCGGCACAGTGGCGCAGTGGTAGAGTTGCTGACTCTTCGATCCTGACTACGGTTGCTGTCTGTATGGAGATCGGACAGTCTCCTTGTGATCGCGTGGCCTTCCTCCAGGTGCTCTGGTTTCCAAAGTCGTACAGGTTTATAAGTTAATTGGCTTCTATAAATTGTTCCTAATGTGTTGGTTAGAACTAGTGTGCGGGTGATATCTGGTTGGTTGGCGCAGACTCGGTGGGCCATAGGACCTTGTTCCAAGCCATTAAACTCAACTAAACTAAACCAGAATATTTAGAAATCAAATTTCAGAATTCTCCATTCATGTTTTTTTATTTTAGTTGCAGTTAACCTATTTTTGGGGTCCCTTAAGTAGGTGGTAATATAAATACTCTTGGAGTAGTTGACTTCGGCCAAACTTTACCCTTCAATTTCTGGTTAGTCTAGGCTTCTCATGTTTCCTGAGAATTATAGCTTTTTGATGCTTGGATATGTATTTAAGTCTCAAAATGTTATGAGTCATGAAAACAGGATTTGTAATGAGAACAGTGATTCACAAATAATAGCTGGCTATAAATGGAATGAAACATTGCTGTGCAGAGTTGGATAAGAAGAGATTGTATATTTATATCTATCTATATTACTAAAAGTCTGTTCTTGACCGGTTTTGGCCATCTGTGCTGCGATTTCCGAGAGAACGCCGCCACCTACGGCCATCATTTTTGGCCACCTTGCTCAGAGCCCCCCTCCGCCGCATGTGTGCCGAGGATTTTTCCCGTCGATTACAAATGACAGAGATATTAATGTTTTTACAAAATTCCCCATTCTCTCTGCTGCCCCCGCTGGCGGCAGGGGGGAGGGACTATAAAACCAGGAAGTGGTGTGCCACACAGTCTCTTCAAGATGGAGGAAGGCAGAGGGTCACGTTTCTCTGAGCTGTGAATAACACTGAACCATATAAAACCATATAACAATTACAGCACGGAAACAGGCCATCTCGACCCTTCTAGTCCGTGCCGAACACGTATTCTCCCCTAGTCCCATATACCTGCGCTCAGACCATAACCCTCCATTCCTTTCCCGTCCATATAACTATCCAATTTATTTTTAAATGATAAAAACGAAACCTGCCTCCACCACCTTCACTGGAAGCTCATTCCACACAGCCACCACTCTCTGAATAAAGAAGTTCCCCCTCATGTTACCCCTAAACTTCTGTCCCTTAATTCTCAAGTCATGTCCCCTTGTTTGAATCTTCCCTACCCTCAGTGGGAAAAGCTTATCCACGTCAACTCTGTCTATCCCTCTCATCATTTTAAAGACCTCTATCAAGTCCCCCCTTAACCTTCTGCACTCCAAAGAATAAAGCCCTAACTTGTTCAACCTTTCTTTGTAACTTAGTTGCTGAAACCCAGGCAACATTCTAGTAAATCTCCTCTGTACTCTCTCTATTTTGTTGACATCCTTCCTATAATTAGGCGACCAAAATTGTGCACCATACTCCAGAATTGGCCTCACCAATGCCTTGTACAATTTTAACATTACATCCCAACTTCTATACTCAATGCTCTGATTTATAAAGGCCAGCACACCAAAAGCTTTCTTTACCACCCTATCTACATGAGATTCCACTTTCAGGGAACTGTGCACAATTATTCCCAGATCCCTCTGTTCACCTGCATTCTTCAATTCCCTACCATTTACCATGTACGTCCTATTTTGATTTGTCCTGCCGAGATGTAGCACCTCACACTTATCAGCATTAAACTCCATCTGCCATCTTTCAGCCCACTCTTCCAACTGGCATAAATCTCTCTGTAGACTTTGAAAATCTATTTAATTATCCACAACCCCACCTATCTTAGTATCTTCTGCATACTTACTAATCCAATTGACCACACCATCATCCAGATCATTGATGTACATGACAAACAACAGTGGACCCAACACAGATCCCTGTGGCACCCCACTAGTCACTGGCCTCCAACCTGACAAACAACCATCCACCATTACTCTCTGGCATCTCCCATTCAGCCACTGTTGAATCCATCTTGCTACTCCACCATTAATACCCAACAATTGAACCTTCTTAACCAACCTTCCGTGAGGAACCTTGTCAAAGGCCTTACTGAAGTCCATATATACAACATCCACTGCTTTACCCTCATCAATTTCCCGAGTAACCTCTTCAAAAAATTCAAGAAGATTAGTCAAACATGACCTTCCAGGCTCAAATCCATGTTGACTGTTCCTAATCAGTCCCTGTTTATCCAGATGCTTATATATATTATCTCTAAGTATCCTTTCCATTAATTTGCCCACCACTGACGTCAAACTAACAAGTTCAAGTTCAAATTTCAAGTTCAAATTTATTTGGTCACATACACCTTTAGGTGTAGTGAAATTTTTTTGCCATGCAGCACATAAAAAAAAGAATACAACATGACAGTAATAGATAGTTTCAACATCAAAACATAACAGGTCTATAATTGCTAGGTTTACTCTTAGACCCCTTTTTAAACAATGGAACAACATGCGCAGTACGCCAATCCTCCGGCACTATTCCCGTTTCTAATGACATTTGAAATATTTCTGTCATAGCCCCTGCTATTTCTACACTAACTTCCCTCAATGTCCTAGGGAATATCCTGTCCGGACCTGGAGACTTATCCACTTTTATATTTCTCAAAAGTGTCAGTACTTCCTCTTCTTTGAATCTCATAGTTTCCATAGCTACTCTACTTGTTTCCCTTACCTCACATAATTCAATATCCTTCTCCTTGGTGAATACCGAAGAAAAGAAATTGTTCAATATCTCCCCCATCTCTTTTGGCTCTGCAGATAACTGTCCACTCTGACTCTCTAATGGAGCAATTTTATCCCTCGTTATCCTTTTGCTATTAATATAGCTGTAGAAACCCTTTGGATTTACTTTCACCTTACTTGCCAAAGCAACCTCATATCTTCTTTTAGCTTTTCTAATTTCTTTCTTAAGATTCTTTTTACATTCTTTATACTCCTCAAGCACCTCATTTACTCCATGCTGCCTATAATTATTGTAGATCTCTCTCTTTTTCCGAACCAAGTGTCCAATTTCCCTTGAAAACCATGGCTCTTTCCAATTTTTACTATTTCCTTTCAACCGAACAGGGACATAAAGATTCTGTACTCTTAAAATGTCACCTTTAAATGTCTTCCATTTCTCTTCCACATCTTTCCCATAAAGCAAACTGTCCCAATTTACTTCTTTTAAATCCTTTCGCATCTCCTCAAAGTTAGCCTTTCTCCAATCAAAAATCTCAACCCTATGTCCAGTTCTGACCCTCTCCATAATTATATTGAAACTAATGGTATTGTGATCACTGGACCCGAACTGTTCCCCAACGCATACCTCCGCCACCTGACCCGTCTCATTTCCTAACAGGAGGTCCAGCACCGCCCCTTCTCTAGTAGGTACCTCTATGTATTGCTGCAAAAAACTATCCTGCACACATTTTACGAACTCCAACCCATCCAGCCCATTTACAGAATGTGTTTCCCAGTCTATGTGTGGAAAATTGAAATCTCCCACAATCACTACCTTATGCTTACTACTAATATCTGCAATCTCCTTACATATTTGCTCTTCCAATTCTCGCTCCCCATTTGGCGGTCTATAATACACCCCTATAAGTGTTGCTACCCCTTTCCCATTTCTCAGTTCCACCCAAATAGCCTCCCTAGACGAGCCCTCTAATCTATCCTGCCAAAGCACTGCTGTAATATCTTCCCTGATAAGCAATGCAACACCTCCACCTCTTGCCCCTCCAATTCTATCACACCTGAAGCAACGAAATCCTGGAATATTTAGTTTCCAATCACAGCCCTCCTGCAACCATGTTTCACTGATCGCCACAACATCATACTTCCAGGTGTCTATCCAGGCTCTAAGTTCATCCACATTTCTTACAATGCTCCTAGCATTAAAATATACACATTTAAGAAACCCACCCTCTCTTATTCTCTGTTTATTGTCTTTTTCTTCTCTCTCCCCTACATTTTGGGTCAGAGTGCTACCATTCTCTGCCTCCTGCCTCACACACTGACTGCTAGCTTTCCCAATTTGAGTCCCTCCCCCCAACCATCCCCTTGTGGCTAAGGGGATCAGAGGGTATGGAGAGAAGGCAGGTACGGGATACTGAGTTGGATGATCAGCCATGATCATATTGAATGGCGGTGCAGGCTCGAAGGGCCGAATGGCCTACTCCTGCACCTAATTTCTATGTTTCTATGTTTCTATACTAGTTTAAAGTCTCCCCAGTAGCCTTTGCAAACCTCCCCGCCAGGATATTGGTCCCCCTCGAGTTCAAGTGCAACCCGTCCTTTCTGTACAGGTCGCACCTTCCCCAAAAGTGGTCCCAATGATCCAGAAACTTGAATCCATACCCACTGCACCAGTCCCTCATCCACTCATTTATCCTCCACCTCGCTCCATTCCTACTCTCACAGGCAGTAATCCTGAGATTGTTACCTTTGCAGTCCTTCTCCTTAACTCTCTACCTAACTCCCTAAATTCTTCTTTCAGGACCTCTTCTCTTTTTTTACCTATGTCGTTGGTACCTATATGTACCACAACCTCAGGCTCTTCTCCCTCCCATTTCAGGATTTCTTGGACCCGTTCAGCCACATCCCTGACCCTGGCACCAGGGAGGCAAACTACCATCCGGGTCTCCTGTCTGCGTCCACAGAATCGCCTGTCCGACCCCCTGACTATAGAGTCCCCTATTACAATTGCCCTCCTCTTCTTTTCCTTACCCTTCTGAGCAACAGGACCGGTCTTTGTGCCAGAGGCCCGGCCGCTGTCGCTGCCCCCAGGTAGGCTGTCTCCCCCACCCTTACTCAAACACGAGTACTTATTTTCAAGGTGTACAGCCACCGGGGTACTCACCAGTCCCTGCCTCTGCCCATTGCCCTTCCTAACTGTGACCCAGTTTTCTGTCTCCCGTGGTCTTGGAGTGACCACCTCCCTGTAACTCCTTTCTATGACCTCCTCGCTCTCCCTGAGCAGACAGAGGTCATCGAGTTGCTGCTCCAGGTTCCTAACACGATCCCTTAGGAGCCCCATCTCGACGCACCTGGCGTAGATGTGGACGTCTGGAGGGCACTCAGACTCCATGACCTCCCACATCTGACATCCAGAACAGTAAACTGCACTGGGCCTCATTCTCCCCCTTATCCGAATACAATAAAGCCTTACCCGGGATACAAGCCAATCAACTGCTTCCTCTGGTCCTCTTCCACCAATCAGAGGCTTCCACCAGACTCCTTCTCTGGAAGTGAGGTGGAACGTTGCAGATTTGGGTATACTCACAGCTCCAGGTAACTCCTCCTCGCACCAATGGCTCCCCGGGCCTCTGTAGAAGCAAGCCCCGCGTTGTTTTTATACTCACAGCTCCAGGTAACTCCTCCTCGCACCAACGGCTCCCCGGGCCTCTGTAGAAGCAAGCCCCGCGCTATTTTTATACTCAAAGCTCCAGGGAACTCCTCCTCGCACCAACGGCTCCCCGGGCCTCTGTAGAAGCAAGCCCTGCATTGTTTTTATACTCACAGCTCCAGGTAACTCCTCCTCACACCAACGGCTCCCCGGGCCTCTGTAGAAGCAAGCCCCACGCTGTTTTTATACTCACAGCTCCAGGTAACTCCTCCTCGCACCAACGGCTCCCCGGGCCTCTGTAGAAGCAAGCCCCGCATTGTTTTTATACTCACAGCTCCAGGTAACTCCTCCTCGCACCAACGGCTCCCCGGGCCTCTCATGTCTACTCAAATGTAAGTGTCCTTAGTGGTTCTAAAATGCTTGCAGAATGTGTCTATTGGTTCTAAAATGTTTGCAAAAAGTGTCTCTTTTGGTTCTACAATGCTTGCAGAATGTGTCTATTGGTTCTAAAGCTTGCAAAAAAAATGTCTATTGGTTCTAAGCTTGCAAAAATATGTCTATTGGTTCTAAAGCTTGCAAAAATATGTCTATTGGTTCTAAAGCTTGCAAAAATATGTCTATTGGTTCTAAAGCTGGCAAAAATAGTCTCTATTGGTTCTAAAGCTTGCAAAAACATGTCTCTATTGCTTCTAAAGCTTGCAAAAATATGTCTCTATTGCTTCTAAAGCTTGCAAAAATATGTCTATTGGTTCTAAAGCTTGCAAAAATATGTCTATTGGTTCTAAAGCTTGCAAAAATATGTCTATAGGTTCTAAAGCTGGCAAAAATATGTCTATTGGTTCTAAAGCTGCCAAAAATATGTCTATTGGTTCTAAAGCTTGCAAAAATATGTCTATAGGTTCTAAAGCTGGCAAAAATATCTATTGGTTCTAAAGCTTGCAAAAATATGTCTATAGGTTCTAAAGCAGGCAAACAATGTCTAATGGTTCTAAAGCTTGCAAAAAGTGTCTCTATTGGTTCTAAAGCTTGCAAAAAAATGACTATTGGTTCTAAAGCTTGGGTGTGGCTTGAAGTTGAAAGGCACTACTTACTGCAAATGGTGGCTTGGGTGCAATGGCTTGAAGTTAAAATGTATTACTTACTGCAAATGGGGGCATGGGTGCATTGGCTTGAAGTTGAAAGGCGCCACTTACTGCAAATTGTGGCTTGAAGTTGAAAGGCACTACTTACTGCAAATGGTGGCATGAAGTTGAAAGGCACTACTTACTGCAAATGGTGGCTTGGGAGCTTTGGCTTGAAGTTGAAAGGCACTATTACTGCAAATGGTGGCTTGGTTGCTTTGGCTTGAAGTTGAAAGGCACTACTTACTGCAAATGGTGGCTTGGTTGCATTGGCTTGAAGTTGAAAGGCACTACTTACTGCAAATTGTGGCTTGGGTGTGGCTTGAAGTTGAAAGACACCACTTACTGCAAATGATGGCTTGGGTGTGGCTTGAAGTTGAAAGACACCACTTACTGCAAATGGTGGCTTGGGAGCTTTGAAGTTGAAAGGCACTACTTACTGCAAATGATGGCTTGGGTGTGGCTTGAAGTTGAAAGACACCACTTACTGCAAATGATGGCTTGGGTGTGGCTTGAAGTTGAAAGACACTACTTACGGCAAATGATGGCTTGGGTGTGGCTTGAAGTTGAAAGACACCACTTACTGCAAATGGTGGCATGAAGTTGAAAGGCACTACTTACTGCAAATGGTGGCTTGGGAGCTTTGGCTTGAAGTTAAAATGCATTACTTACTGCAAATGGGGGCGTGGGTGCATTGGCTTGAAGTTGAAAGGCACTACTTCCTGCAGATGGTGGCTTGGGTGCTTTGGCTTGAAGTTGAAAGGCACCTCTTACTGCAAATGGTGGCATGAAGTTGAAAGGCACTACTTACTGCAAATGGTGGCTTGGGAGATTTGGCTTGAAGTTGAAAGGCACTATTACTGCAAATGGTGGCTTGGTTGCTTTGGCTTGAAGTTGAAAGGCACTACTTCCTGCAGATGGTGGCTTGGGTGTTTTGGCTTGAAGTTGAAAGCACTACTTACTGCAAATGGTGGCTTGGGAGCTTTGGCTTGAAGTTGAAAGGCACTACTTACTGCAAATGGTGGCTTGGGTGTGGCTTGAAGTTGAAATACACCACTTACTGCAAATGATGGCTTGGGTGTGGCTTGAAGTTGAAAGACACCACTTACTGCAAATGGTGGCATGAAGTTGAAAGGCACTACTTACTGCAGATGGTGGCTTGGGTGCAATGGCTTGAAGTTAAAATGCATTACTTACTGCAAATGGGGGCGTGGGTGCATTGGCTTGAAGTTGAAAGGCACTACTTACTGCAAATTGTGGCTTGGTTGCTTTGGCTTGAAGTTGAAAGGCACCACTTACTGCAAATGGTGGCATGAAGTTGAAAGGTACTCCTTACTGCAAATGGTGGCTTGAAGTTGAAAGGCACTACTTACTGCAAATTGTGGCTTGGGTGTGGCTTGAAGTTGAAAGACACCACTTACTGCAAATGATGGCTTGGGTGTGGCTTGAAGTTGAAAGACACCCTTACTGCAAATGGTGGCTTGGGAGCTTTGAAGTTGAAAGGCACTACTTACTGCAAATGATGGCTTGGGTGTGGCTTGAAGTTGAAAGACACCACTTACTGCAAATGATGGCTTGGGTGTGGCTTGAAGTTGAAAGACACTACTTACGGCAAATGATGGCTTGGGTGTGGCTTGAAGTTGAAAGACACCACTTACTGCAAATGGTGGCATGAAGTTGAAAGGCACTACTTACTGCAAATGGTGGTTTGGGAGCTTTGGCTTGAAGTTAAAATGCATTACTTACTGCAAATGGGGGCGTGGGTGCATTGGCTTGAAGTTGAAAGGCACTACTTCCTGCAGATGGTGGCTTGGGTGCTTTGGCTTGAAGTTGAAAGGCACCTCTTACTGCAAATGGTGGCATGAAGTTGAAAGGCACTACTTACTGCAAATGGTGGCTTGGGAGATTTGGCTTGAAGTTGAAAGGCACTATTACTGCAAATGGGGGCTTGGTTGCTTTGGCTTGAAGTTGAAAGGCACTACTTCCTGCAGATGGTGGCTTGGGTGTTTTGGCCTGAAGTTGAAAGCACTACTTACTGCAAATGGTGGCTTGGGAGCTTTGGCTTGAAGTTGAAAGGCACTACTTACTGCAAATGGTGGCTTGGGTGTGGCTTGAAGTTGAAATACACCACTTACTGCAAATGATGGCTTGGGTGTGGCTTGAAGTTGAAAGACACCACTTACTGCAAATGGTGGCATGAAGTTGAAAGGCACTACTTACTGCAGATGGTGGCTTGGGTGCAATGGCTTGAAGTTAAAATGCATTACTTACTGCAAATGGGGGCGTGGGTGCATTGGCTTGAAGTTGAAAGGCACTACTTACTGCAAATTGTGGCTTGGTTGCTTTGGCTTGAAGTTGAAAGGCACCACTTACTGCAAATGGTGGCATGAAGTTGAAAGGTACTCCTTACTGCAAATGGTGGCTTGAAGTTGAAAGGCACTACTTACTGCAAATGGTGGCTTGGGTGCATTGGCTTGAAGTTGAAAGGCACTACTTACTGCAAATGGTGGCTTGGTTGCTTTGACTTGAAGTTGAAAGGCACCTCTTACTGCTAATGGTGGCTTGGGTGTGGCTTGGGTGTGGTTTGAAGTTGAAAGCCACTACTTACTGCAAATGGTGGCGTGGGTGCATTGGCTTGAAGTTGAAAGGCACTACTTACTGCAAATGGTGGCTTGGGTACTTTGGCTTGAAGTTAAAAGGCACTACTGTAAATGCACTTGCTTCCTGTTTGCACTGTATATTGATTTTAGATAAAACGCTACCACTTACGGCTGTGATTTTTGGCCATCTTACTCAGTCCCCCTCTGCTGAGCAGGTGCAGAGAATTCTTCCCATCAATGAAAAATAAAAGTGTTATTAGTTTTTTTTTTTTTAATGTTGAGAATCTCTCCTGTCAATCACTCCATGAAAGCCACACCTTTTCCGGTGGGGGGGGGGGTAGGGTTATAAAACCAGGAAATGTGGGTGTGGCTCAGTCTATGCAAGATGGAGGAGGGGGAGGTCATGACTCGCTGTCTTTAGTGGCTTTGCACCCTACTTCAAATGGTATGAAACTGCACTTGAATTTGGTGGCCTTGCACCCTGCTAGAAGTGGTAAGAAACTGCACTTGAATTTGGTGGCCTTATAACCTGCTTGAAATAGAATTTCAAGGATTAGCCGTGAGTCAACTACCAGCCCACCAGCCGTGAGTGAGTGAGTTGCCAGCACAACAGGCTTGATTGACTGAGACGCCAGCCCAAGAATCCATTTGGCGCACAATTTGCATACTAGCCCTCTGGAAACCAGTCCCTTCAGCCCACAACACCCATACTAGCGTTCCAGAAAGCCCCCCGCCCCCAACTGGCCACCAATATTAGAATTGGTGGAGAGGTGGAATATTGCGTTGGATGACCAGCCCTCCTGTGTGATGCTGGGACCCAACGGGTCCCACTTAGTCTAGTATATATATATATATATATAAATAATACAAATAAACTTAAGGACGTGGATGTAGAAGATACAGAAATAGTTTGAGGCTAGATTTCCGGAGAGTATTATTTAATGCCTAGGGAGTGTTATTGAACAGCGAGACTTTTGGGTAGGCAGATTGGTAAGGAAGGCACATTGGAAGGCAGTGACAGGATTGGTCAAAGTCAGCATGGATTTATGAAGGGGAAATCAAGCTTAACTGATCCTGTTGAGACCGCACCTGGAGTATTGGGTGCAGTTTTTGTCTCATAATTTGAGGAAGGATATTCTTGCTAATGAGGGAGTGCAGCGTAGGTTCCCAGTGACATATGATGAAAGAATGGATCGGCTGGGCTTATATTAAGAAGGATGAGAGTGGATCTTATAGAAACATATACAATTCTTAAGGAATCGGACAGGCTAGATGCAGGAAAAATGTTCCCGATGTTGGGGGAGTCCAGAACCAGGACCGTGGGGGCCAATTCACTGGATGTTTTCAAGAGAGAGTTAGATTTGTTCTTAGGAAAAGGAATCAAGGGATAAGGGGAAAAAGCCAGAACAGGGTACTAATTTTAGGTGATCAGCCATGATCATATTGAATGGCAGTGTTGCCTCGAAGGGCCGAATGGCCTAATCCTGCACCTATTTTTCTATGTTTCTATGTAACTATGATCTGATTGCATTTATCAGCCAAGGCATTGAGTACAAGGGACGTCATGTTACAGTTGTAGAAATTGTTGGTTAGGCTGTACTTGGAATACTGTTCGGAGTTCTACTCATAGAGCATAGAACATAGAACTGTATAGAATAGGAACGGGTCCTCCGGCCCACTATGTTTGTGCCAAACTTGATGCTAGTTGAATTGACTTCATCTGCCTGCAAGTGATCCACAACATAGAAACATAGAAACATAGAAAATAGGTGCAGGAGTAGGCCATTCGGCCCTTCGAGCCTGCACCGCCATTCAATATGATCATGGCTGATCATCCAACTTAGTATCCTGTACCTGCCTTCTCTCCATACCCCCTGATCCCTTTAGCCACAAGTTCCACATCTAACTCCCTCTTAAATATAGCCAATGAACTGGCCTCAACTACCTTCTGTGGCAGAGAGTTCCAGAGATTCACCACTCTCTATGTGAAAAAAGTTTTTCTCATCTTGGTCCTAAAAGATTTCCCCTCTATCCTTAAGCTGTGACCCCTTGTCCTGGACTTCCCCAACATCGGGAGCAATCTTCCTGCATCTAGTCTGTCCAACCCCTTAATAATTTTGTAAGTTTGTAACCCTCCATTCCCTGCAAATCCATGTGCCTATGTAAAAGCTTCTTAAATGCCATTATCGTATTTGCCTCCACCACCACCCCCCAGCAGCACTTTCCAGGCACCCACCACCCTCTGTGTAACCCACATATCTCCATATTCCCCCTCTCAGCTTGTAGCCATGCCCTCTAGAATTTTATGTTTTCACCCCGGGAAAAAGGTTCTGACTGTCTACCCTCATAATTTTATGTACATCTATCACATCTCCCCAGAACCTCCGATGTACCAGATAAATCACCGTATAGGAAGGATGTGATTAGGCTAGAGAAGGTGCAGAAAAAATGCACAGGAGGTTGCCTTGTGTGAAGGGCACTGACCAACAAGGAGTGGTGTGTGTATGGAATAAACTGCCAGAGGAAGTGGCAGAGACAAGTACAATTATGACACTTAAAAGACACTTCGACAGAGACATGATTTGGAGGGATATGGGTCAGGTGTAGGCAGGTGGGACCAGCTCGGTTAAGTAAATTGGTTTGCACTGACAAGTCCTCAATACAGTGGAGGTGAATCAGGCAGTACCCTGATTTATGGACTTATGGAAACCCCAAATAAATTCATAGAGCTGTACACCACAGAAATAGAGATTTCGGCCCAACGTCCATGCTGACCACACTGGACTAATCTCATTTGCCCGCATCTGGCCCATAGTCCTGTAAACCCTTCCTATACACATAACTGTCCAAAATGTATTTTTTTTAAGTCATAATTCAAATGCATAAACTACCTGAACTATATTAAGCTGTTTGCCTGGTGAAAACAATAAAATCTACACATTGAAAATCAAACCAACTGCAGATGCTGGAAATCTGACCGAAAAACAGAAAATGCTGGAGAAACTCAACTGGTCAGGTAGCATCTGTGGAAGCGGAAAGAGTTAAGGTTTCAGGCCCAAGACTATTCATCAGATAATCTATATATATTGTTTGTAATATCACTAAAAATAGTATAATATCTCATAATCTCTGTTTGTTTTATCTGACTGGCAAACTAATTATGTTCCAGCAAACTAATCATCTTGAGTTGATAACCTTAAATCTGGGTTAGTAGAAAAGAAAAATGAAAAGTTAGTTACAACAAAAGATAAAATACTTTGGTTGACTTAATTTATAGAACTTCCTTCCAAAATGTAGTGCCAAGTAAATAGCAGGTACAGATAGAGTATCTGAGTAAGGGTTTATGTGTGAGTTAACTGGGAAGTTTGTGAACCACCATGGAAGGCGGTAAGGCATTGTGATCAAATGGTTGAGGTGCCAACCATTACGGTGACTGCCCTGGAAGGTCAGGGAAACTCCACTCACACCCATGAACAAGCTTTTCATACAGTCATGATTAAACAACAGCCCTGACTGTTGATGTGTAGGTAAATATGCAATGGCTGATGGGGTCAAAGGTGAGGACTCGGGAGCTCTGTCCCTGTTGTTGCGACTGGGAGGAGGAGGAGCAAGAGCGGGAACTATGGGTTACTAGAACAAGTTAAGACCCGTTGGGTCTGCTCCCCCAACGCAGCCGTTCCCTACCCATAGCCCCCACGGTAGACATGGTCCTTCAACTCAAGCGGCTCAGAAATCAGCAGTGCGGCTGTTTTTAAATGGCGTCTTTGAGGCGAGATGCGGGCGCCAGCAGCCGTTATGGTCGCTGGCCAGCAGGAGGCGACAAAATAAGTGAGTGGGGGGGGGTGGGTGGGGAGAAGGATTTTATTTTAAATGTGTACATAAACACGACGAAATTTAATGAGGAGTGGATACTTGGAATGAAAAGTGAAATCTCTATCGAAATGGAAAAAAACTCGTCGTTTCTGGGTCTGACGTTGGCGTAGCAACGAATCAAAGGCTGGCAGCCACAAGTCAGAAACACACACAGGCAGCCAGCCAGCCAGCCACAGAGTTTTAATATTATATAGATATAGATAGAGGGGATATGTGTGAGGGCCTCATCTGCGACAGAAGAGGGGAACCCCCGTTCCCTAAAGAATGAGGGCATCTCGGATGTCCTGGTATGAAACACCTCATCGTGGAGCAGATGCAGTGGAGACGGAGGAATTGGGAGTAGGGGATAGTCTTTGCAGGAGGCAATGTGGACAGGGTCTGAAGAATGGCCCCGACTCAAAATGCCACACGTCCTTTTTCTCCAGAGATGCTACCTGACCCGCTGATTTTCTCCAGCATTTTGTGTCCATCTTTTGTTGATACAATGAGCCCAATATATCCCTTCCCAATCTGAAAAAGGACCCTGACCCGAAAAGGTCACCTATCCATATTCTCCAGAGATGTTGCCTGACCCGTTGAGCTATTCCAGCACTTTGTGTCCATTTATACCCCCTCATAACATCGATACTCAAAAGGAAAATCAAGTAGATATGCCTTTAGAAAAGTTGTCAAACAAAAGTCTTTAATAATAACAGCCAAGAAAAGGACACAAAGTGCTGGAGTAACTCAGCGGGTAAGGCAGCATCTCTGGAGAACATGGATAGGTGATTTTTTGGGTCAGGACCCTTCTTCAGGCTGATTGATTATGGTGGGGAGGAAAGCTGGTGGGTGTTTCTCTAGATTTTCTGACTGTGTCTCTCTGTACTGTTTCACAAGATTCTTCTCCAGAGAAAAGTTGGAGGTTATGAGTGGGGCCAGGGCACCAGAGTCATAGAGCCATACACATAGTCATACACATAGACACAGGCCCTTCGGCCCAGCCTGTCCATGCCGACCAAGATGCCCCATCTACGCTGGTCCCACCTGCCCGCGTTTGGTCCCTTTAAACCTTTCCTATCCATTCACCTGTCCAAATGTTTTGGCCTCCACAGCCATCTGTGGCAAAGAATTCCATAGATTCACCACTCTCTGGTTAAAGAAATTCCTCCTCATCTCCATTTTGAAGATATGTCCTTTTATTCTGAGGCTGTGCACTCTGGTTCTAGACTCTCCCACTACTGGAAACATCCTCTCCACATCCAGTCAATCTATGCCTTTCATTGTCCAGTAAGTTTCATTGAGATCCCTTCCTCTGGGCTTAAGGGCCTGTTTCTCTGCTGTACTGTGCCATGTTCTATCAGAACCTGCACATTGGGATGAATGGGGATTTGTAACTATGCTGGAATCCCATGTTTGCATCGGGTATGCTTTTATGTGGAGACAACGCTGTATTATTAATTGAGAGAATATTGCAGGCTGTCAGGCAGCAGCTGCATAGTGATGGAAAGCATGCTTCGTGCACCAGAGTGTAATGGAAAATGTGATGGTTAGAAACTCTCACCAGCCAAGAATTGATAGTAGTTGCATATTCATGCTTATTAATCAAAGATGTTTTCAGTCTCCCATAAAAAGTCCTGCACGACTTAGATGTACAACTAATTTTGAGTCAATTTTATTTTGTTTATTTTATAGATCCAGCGCGGAAACAGACCCTTCGGCCCACCATGCTGACCAGCGATCACTCTGTACACTAGCACTATCCTACACACTATGGACAATTTACAATTTTTACCAAAGCCAATTAACCTACAAACCTGTACATTGGAGTGTGGGAGGTAACCGGAGCACCTAGAGAAAACCCATGCAGTCACAGGGAGAACATAAAAACTCTGTACAGACAGCACCCATAGTCAGGATCGAACCCGGATCTCTGTCACTGTAAGGAAGCAGATCTACCGCTACCCTACCGTGCTGCCACAATGATGCAATAAAAGTTTGATTTTTCTTTACTTAAAAGAAGATAATTTTGGATCATCTCCAAAGATTTTTAAACTTCAGATTCTCCAATGCATTAACAAGTAAATGACCTTGTATGTCGACTCCATAGCTCATGAACGTCCCAGAAAGTATAAACTCTTTGAGTTGAAAATTGCCAGAGTATCGCAGTAGGTCAGGCAACATCTCTGGAGAACATGGATTGGTGATGTTTCGGGTTGTTGAGTTATCGGATGTCAACTATATTTGGTACAAATCAAATCCATTCCCCTGGGCTGGAAAGAGAAAAGAAAAAGTGATTCAATACCGCTTCCTAAGATTTGAAAGTGCTAATGTCTGAAGGGTGATGTTCGATGTCTGCTGACGTAGATGAAGAAAGACAACTTGGACAGGTTCCTACCGGGCTATAATTTCTGTGGAGTCATGCCGCGGCAAGACACGTCCAAGAACAGAAGAGGAGAGAATCATGAAGGGGAGAATGTGGAATATTACAGGTTGTCAACTGTCAACACTCTGATCGGCACAGTAGTAGGTTGAAACACTTCAATCTTCCACACAGTGGGCTCCTAATCAGAGCTGGGATAATCTGTGGGACACCGAGCAAAGGTTAATGACTTGGACTGAGGGGAAAACAAAATAATTATTCATGGGGGACATTTGTTCCCTTCCTGTGTGACATGTGTTGTTGCAATTTACAGAAGCTGCCTACCAATTCCTGCTGCATTTTCCTCAGTGGCAGCTAATATTGTCCTTTTAAATGCAATGTTAATTAATTATCTTTAGAGCTCATAAGACAACACTGTGGTGGAAAGCGTGCAGAAAAGATTTACGAGGATGTTGCCGGGACTCAGGGGCCTGAGCTAAAGGGACAGGTTGAGCAGGCTAGGACATTATTCTTTGGAGTGCAGGAGGATGAGGGGTGATCTTATAGTGTATAAGATCATGAGGGGAATAGATCGGGTAAATGCACATTCTTTTACCCGGAGTAGGGCATTAAGAACCAGAGGACATAAGTTTAAGGTGAGATGGGAAAGATTTAATAGAGACATGAGGCACAACTTATTTTACACAAACGGTGCTAGGTATGTGGAATGAGCTGCTATTGGAGGTAGTTGAGGCATGTGCTATCACAATTTAAGAAGCATTTAGACAGGTACATGTATAGGATGGGTTTAGAGAATATTCCACGCTGTTTCCACGCATTTCACGCATGTTTCCACGCTGTTTGATTCTATTTAGAGAACATTGAACAAGGTTCTTTCTGGTAGGCTGCTCTGGAAGGTTAGATCGCATGGGATCCAAGGAGAAATAGTTGAATGGATAGAAAATTGGCCATGAAAGGAAGCAGAGGGTGATGGTGGAAGGTTGCTTCTCGGACTGGAGGCCTGTGACTAGTGGTGTGCCTCAGGGTTCGGTGTTGGGCCCGTTACTGTTTATCATCTATATCAATGATTTGGATGAGAACATACGCAACAAGATTAACAAGTTTGCAGATAATACAAAAGTGGGTGATTTTACAGATAGTGAAGATGGTTGTGAAAAATTGCAGCAGGACCTTGATTAATTGGCCAAGTGCGCTGAGGAATGGTTGATGGAATTTAATGCAGAAAAATGTGAGGTGTTGCATTTTGAGAAGTCTAACATGGGCAGGACCTACACAGTGAATGGTAGAGCTCTGGGGAGTGTTGTAGAGCAGAGGGATCTAAAAGTGCAGGTGCATAGCTCCCTAAAGGTGGAGTCGCAGATAGATCGGGTGGTCAGAAAGTCTTTTGGCACATTGGCCTTCATCATCCAGAGTATTGAGTATAGAAATTGGGCGGTCATGTTGCAGTTGTATAAGACATTGGTGAGACCTCATTTAGAGTATTTTGTTCAGTTCTGTCACCGTTTTATAGGAAAGATGTTGTCAAGCTGGAAAGGGTACAGAGAAGATTTACGAGGATGTTGCCAGGACTAGAGGGTCTGCGCTTTAGGCAGAGGTTGAGTAAGCTGGGACAATATTCCTTGGAGAGCAGGAGGATGAGGGGTGATCTTATAGAGGTGTATAAGATCATGAGAGGAATAGATCGGGTAAATGCACAGAGTCTCTTGCCCAGAGTAGGTGAATCGAGGACCAGAGGACATAGCTTCAAGGTGAAGGAGAAAAGATTTAATAGGAATCTGAGGGGTAACTTTTTCACATAAACGGTGGTGGGTGTATGGAACAAGTTGCCAGAGGTGGTAGTTGAGGCAGGGACCATCCCAACATTTAAGAAGCAGTTAGATAGGTACACGGATAGGACTGGTTTGGAGGGATATGGACCAAATGCTGGCAAGTGGCACTAGTGTAGCTGGGACATGTTGGCCGGTGCGGGCAAGTTGGGCCGAAGGGCCTGTTTCCACACTGTATGATTCTGTGACTATCAGTGGAAAATTATAAGCTCTAAATTTGCCATACTTACAGAGTTCCAGCAATCACCCCATACTAGCACTATCCTACACACTAGAATCAATTTACAATTTTTACCAAAGCCAATTAACCTACAAATCGTACATCTTTGAAGTGTGGGAGGAAACCAGTGCACCCAGGGAAAAATCCACGCAGTCACAGGGAGAACAAACAAACTCCATAGAGACAGCATCCGTAGTTAGAATCGAACCTGGGTCTCTGGCACTGTGAAGCTGCTAGTCTACCGCTGTGGCACTATGCCGCCCCAACCACTTTTGTTGGCTATGATATGTATGGTTAGCCATCATAGATCAACCAATCCCATATTTACAATTATATCTGACCGAGCATCAAATTCTGTCTGTGGAAAAGCTCCAAACCTCTCCCAATATTTGCATGCAAAAGTGTTCCGTTCGTCAGACAGAGTTAAATATGCATTCACGAGAAATACATTTCAGAGTGCGTTCCCAATGAGCTATTAATAATGAAACATGATTCATTGCATTATTATAAAGAATTTTTAACAAATTCCAAATATGCCAAAATATTCGTCAGCTGTGCAGACACGATGTAGTCATAAAATTTAATCTCATAAAACGGTAACAGTAAAGAATGTTTGCAATTGGATTGACAAAGCAACATTTCATACTCAAATTTACTACTATCTACGTGGCTTCTGATAGAAAAGGAGGAAGTGATGGATTACTTTAAATATAATTTCCACTCTTTGGAAGGTTCGTCCTGCGAGAAGATTTCTGGTATCTAGTTTTATTTGAGGACCCACAAAGGGAATTATTTTCGCAACAGTCTTAAATTTGTGTAAGTAACTAATCTAGGAGAGCAGACAATTGAAAAGCTGTGGAAAACAAGCAATGTGGAGGAAACAGATGTTGCAAGAAAGGGAACGGAGGAAGAAGATTATCTTATATATCACACTTCACAGCAGCGTGCTTCAAAATGATTCACAATTACTTTGGAGACAAGCCAATGCTCTTTTTGTAGGTAAAGGGTAAGCAGCAGGATCGTTGATGCCCCAGAACACCACTCACGGCACAGTAACATGCTGAATTTAATTTTAGTTTTACTTTAGTTTTAGAGATACAGGCCTTTCGGCCCACCAAGTCCGCACCGACCAGCGATCCCCGTACACTAGCACTATCCTATATACTGGGGACAATTTATAATTTTTACCAAAGCCATTTAACCTACAAACCTGTACGCCGTTGGAACGTGGGAGGAAACCAGAGCTCCTGGAGTAAACCCATGTGGTCATCGGGAGAACGTGCAAACCCCTTACAGACAACACCTGTAGTCAGGGTCGAACCTGGGTGTCTAGCCCCATCTCTATAATTATCTAAATAATATAATTATTCAGTTTATATACTTGGAGGGATAAATTCCTCAAGTGGGGAATTCTGATTGTAACTGGGGTTAACAATGCAAACTCATCACATACCATGTAGATAATGGTTGCTTTCTCTATTGCCACATCCAAGTTACAACAACTACAATCAGTCTAAAATGAGGAACCATAGTGTTCTTATAAAAAGTGTACTTAACATAGACTTGACGATAAGAGGCAGAGGGTTGTGGTGTTTTAGTCTTTTGTTTTAGAATACGATGTTAGGTTAGTCATCAAACACAGTAAATGATTTCAATTTTAGAGATACAGCATGAAAACAGGCTCTTCTGCCCAATACCTACATACCTCCTCTGGACCCTTTCCAACGACAGCACATCCCTTCTCGATATGGGGTCCAAAACTGCTGACAATACTCCAAATGCAGCCTGATCAGTGCCTTATAGAGCCTCAGCATTATATCCCTGTTTGTATATTTAGTCCTCTCAAAATGAATGCTAACCGTGCATTTGCCTTCTTTACTACCAATTCAACTTGCAAATTAACCTTTTGGGAATCCTGCACCAGTGGTCCCATGTCCCTTTACATCTCCGACCTGAATTTTTTCCACATTTAGAAAATAGTTTATGTCTTTATTCCTACTACCAACGTGCATGACTGCATACTTTGCTATGCTGTATTTTATCTGCCACTTCTTTGCCCACTCTCCTGATCTATCCAAGTACTTCTGTAGAGTCCCTGCTTCCTCAACACAATCTGTGCCTCCGCCTATCTTTGTATAATTCGCAATCTTGGTCACAAAGCCATCGATTCCCTAATTCAAATCATTGATGTACGATGTGAAGAGTAACGCCAACACCTATCCCTGCAGAACTGCTAGTCACCAGCAGCCAACTTCATTAAAAGCCTCCTTTATTCCCACCCTTTGCTTTCTGCCATTCAGACGATCTTTTATCCATGCTAGTAGATTCCCTCTAATACCATAGGCTCTCTCATCATATTTAGCAGCCTCATGTGTGGCACTTTATCAGAAGGCCTTCTGAAAGTCCAAGTAATCAACATCCACTGACTCTCTTTTGCCTATCCTGCTATCTACTTCCTCAAAACATTCTAACAGATTTGTCAGGTAAAATCTCCCCTTCACAAAACCATGCTGACTTTGGCCTACAGTTTAAGCTGTTTGGTTAGTCATCAAATAAATGATATTTTTAAACTATTTTCAAATTATGAAGCTGCAAGCTTCATCAAATCTCCCTCCTTGCCAACATTGCATTCTTTACTTCAGCAAGAGATACTTGTGTAGAAACAGAAGAATTTGCATGAACAGAACCTACATGGACTGATGATTCCTACATACCACGTTCTGTTAACTGAAATTTTATTACAAAGTGGTGACATGGGTGAACCTGCACAAAGGGTAGTCCAATGTTAGGAGGATTTTTAGTAAGAGAATAGACTTTGCTGCATCCTCATAGTCAATCTTGTTTAAAAATGGATTGATCACATAGAGTTATGACTTCACCTTTGTCTGTGTTTTCAGTTATCGGAAATGGATAAGGTCAGGGATTTGTACATTTCTTTATCATAAAGGATCTTGAAGAAGTCCTGGAGAATTTTGTTAGGATATAGGATGGAGTGTAAAGTTATTATATTTGGTATGTTAAGTTTTAGTTATTGAACATTCTGAGCAATTAGTATGATCAAAAATGTTAACTCTTCCCACAAATGTAGCTGGACCTGCTAAGTATTTACAACAGTTTCTGTTTATTTAGAGTCATAGATTCATACAGCGTGGAATTAGGACCTTCGGCCAACATGCCCCAGCTACACTAGTCCCACCCGCCCACATTTAGCCCATATCTCTCTAAGCCTTTCCTATCCATGTACCTGTCCAAATGTCTCTTTGAGTGATTAGTAATCCTTTTTCAGCAGACACAAAGAACTGCAAATGCTGGTTTACAAAAAACAATGCGCAAAATACTGAATTAACTCAAGGGGTCAGGCAGCATCTTTTGAGAACAAGGATAGATGATGTTTCAGGTCGAGACCCTTCTTCATGCCTGATCAGAGGAAGAGTCACGACCTGAAACGTCACCTATCCATGTTCTCCAGAGATGCTGCCTGACCCGCTGAGTTACTCCAGCACTTTGTGTCCTCTTTCAGCAGTTGGCTGCTAACTCACTTTCTCTTTTTTGTTGACTATCCTCTTCCTGTGGCAGATGCCTTGATAATAATCCTTAATCTTTTTTCCCTGGAGAAGACCAGTTGGTGTGGTTGTGGTATGCATTTGATAATGTATCCTCTACCTTACTTCTCTCCAATTGTTACCCTTCTCTTCTTCATAACATCATAATAACAGGACTCCCAGTGACAAATACATATTAGAGTGAAAAACAGTACTTAGAGCAAAGCTTAGTAGCCACAAAAATCCTAGCCCAGAGGCTGAGGTACTAAAAATGTTTTCATACAAGGGAATGAATGCCAACTTGTAGCATAGACGCATAGAATAGCTTGTTTTCTGCAGTATCCACCTCAAACTATGGGGGATCCCTGCCTTAGGGAAGAACTGACTTACGGAAATCAGACTATACACAATTTCTCCCATAATTTATTAAGGAAGCCTAACAAATAGAATATAGAACAGTACCGCACAAGAACAGGCCCTTCAGCCCACAATGTCTGCTGAACATGTTGCCCAGCTGAACAAATCTCATCTGCTTGCAAGTAATTCATATCCGTCCATTCATTGCATACCCATGTGCCTATCTGAAAGCCTCTTAAACGCTGCTATCATATGTGCCTCTACCACCACCCCAGAAATGTGCAAATCCCTGGCATTTTCCCATTTGTGGTAACTAACAAGGATGAAGTCATAAGTTTATATCGTACTTTATTGTCACATGTACCTAGGTACAATGGAATTCCTTTTTTACATACAGTTCAGTTAAAATCTTACTATACGTAAGCACAATCCTACATAAGAGTGCAGGAATAGTGGATTACACTGAGACAGTACACAAGAGGTGCCATGTTTCCGGTGCCATTTTGTATGATGCAAGTCCAAAAATCTTATATGATGAGTCAATTTTTAAACAAGATTCACTGGGAGATTCCAGCAAAATCCAATTTCTCTTCAGCGTCTGAACCAATGTCTCTGTCGTGTAGTAAGTTTATTTTACAGAATCTAAAACACAAGCAACCTCTTATTATCTCACTTGACTATAATTTGTACTTTGTAGAGTTGCGATAGTTTAATTATTACCATATGTTGTGCTGACTGCACATTATAGAAACATAGAAACATAGAAAATAGGTGCAGGAGTAGGCCATTCGGCCCTTCGAGCCTGCACCATCATTCAATATGATCATGGCTGATCATCCAAATCAATATCCCATACCTGCCTTCTCTCCATACCCCCTGATCCCTTTAGCCACAAAGGCCACATCTAACTCCCTCTTAAATCCAGCCAATGAACTGGCCTCAACTACCTTTGTTCTGTGTATCATAAGTGTCTGCTGACTGTCAATGTAAAACAGACACAAAGTGCTGGAGTAACTCAGCGGGTCAGGCAGCATCTCTGGAGGACCCTTCTTCAGATTCAGACAGACCCTTCTGAGTCTGAAGAATGATTCAAACCCGAAAGGTCATCTATCCACGTTCTCCACAGATGCTGTCTGACTTGCTAAGTTACTCCAGCATTTTTTATTTATTTTGTAAACCAGCATCTGCGTTTGGTTTTTTAAACCAGCACCTGGTGTCTCTAATTGATGATATGTTAGACACCGAGAATACGAAGGTCTGTTTTTTAGCAGGCAATGTAGAGGGAAGTGGGTATTATGAGTGCTAGGAATCCAGGATGTTACTATTGTGAGGATGAATTTGGATTCATTTAACTAAATTGGCAAAGTGCTCAGCCACTTAAGAAACAATTCACCCTTTTGCAGCATAATTGCCATGAAACCCCCTTCTGCTGAGAGCTTGTTTTCCATATTTTCACATCCCACTGCAAGCAGGATGAGCTACGAAATGGGCTGTCCCAGATATTCAGCATCCTCCTCGGTTCCACAAGAGGAGTTGAGAAGAAATAGGGAAATTATGGTTGGACGGGAGATCTTGAAATACCCCGCTGGCATTCGGAGTAGCGGTAACTGATCAGTTCAGCACCAACCCCAGGAGACAGCATCAATGCTGCGAGAGCTTCAATGACCTCACAAAAAAAGCACAGGTCAGTATAGAAGACATAAAGGGTGGCACAACAACACAGTGGTAGAGATGCTGCCTTACAGCACCAGAGACCCGAGTTCGATCCTGACTACGAATGCTGTCTGTATGGAGTTTGCACGTTCTCCCCATGACCACATGGGTTTACTCCAGGAGCTCTGGTTTCCACCCACATTCCAAAGACGGACAGTTTGTAGGTTAATTGACTTTTGTAAATTGTCCCCAGTGTGTAAGATAGAACTAGTCTATGGGTGATCATTGGTTGTCGTTGACTTGTTGGGCCGAAGGTCCTGTTTCCACACTGTATCTCTAAACTAAACTAAACAAAGTGCTGGAGTAACTCATGGATAGACGATGTTTCTTGACGAGAGAGTGTCCCGACCCAAATGACGCTGCCTGACCAGCTGAGTTACTCCAGCACTGTGTTCTATGCATTATTCCATCATCTGCAGTTCCTTGTGTCTCTCAAGGTCAGCATAGAACAAGTCTTTAGTTCTCTCGTCAAGAACCCACAATAAACTTTGAATCCCTTTACCATTTTGTTCAGCACACTGTGCCCACATGGGTTGCTGCTGTTCCCAACTTTGCAACAGTGAGAAGCCTTCAGACTATGAATCATTTTCTCTACAGCGCTTTGTGACCTCCAAGATATACAGCGTTCATGCTTTGTGTATTCACCCTTACTGCCACTACACCCTAAATTACCCTAAACTGCTAAACATCTGATATGATGAATCAATTTTTAAACAAGATTCACTGGGAGATTCCAGCAAAATCCAGTCTCTCTTCAGAGTCTGAACCAATGTCTGTCCTCGTTAGCTTATTTTACAGAATCGAAAAAACAAGCAACTTCTTATTATCTCACTTGATTATTATATGTACTTTGTAGAGTTGGGATAGTTTAATTATTGCCGTATATTGTGCTGACTGCACAATGAGAGTCAGCAGAACCTAATTGATAATGTAAAAAAGACACAGATTACTTGAGTGCAGCGGTTCAGGCATCTCCGAAGGATATGGATAGGTGGCGTTTCAGGTCGGGACCCTTTTTGGATTCAGAAAGACCCTTCTGAGTCTGAAGAAGGATCCCGACCTGAAAAGTTACCGATACATGTTCCCTCATTGTTATGGCAAACAAAGCCATCTTAACACCAGTTCTCAACTCAATCACGAAGATTTTTAATTCTTTATATACTTCTTCTTGTTTTCCTCTCTGGCTCAAATAATGAGGTCTGGAACCAATAATCCCTTTCCACCTGCTCCACTGTTGAACCACCTATTGACACTTACTGTCAGTGCTCATTAATAAAGGACTGCAAGAGTCAATGCACCCACTTGCTGCTGTGCATCTGCGCCCAAGATGAAGTGTTCCATACTAGAACATCCGAGATGTCCTCCATCTTTAGGGAACAGGGGTTCTCCTCTCTCATCATAGATGAGGCCCTCACTCATGTCTGCAACTCCACCCTTGCTCCCCTCCCCTTCGTTGCAACAGAGTCCCCCTAGTTCTTACCTTCCACCCCATCAGCCGTCGCATACAACACATAATCCTCCAAAATTTCCGCCATCTCCAATGGGATCCCACCACTAGCCACATTTTCCCAGCTCCACCTTTCCGCCTTCAACAGAGCCGTTCCCTCCGCAACTCTCTGGTTAACATCCCTTCCCACCCAAACCACCCCCTCCCCAGGTACTTTCCCCTGCATCCGCAGAAGATTCAACACTTGTCGCTACACTCTGTCCAGGGACCCCAACAGTCCTTTCAGGTTAGGCAGAGGTTCATTTACACCTCCTCCAACCTCATCCACTGTATCCGTTGTTCAAGATGGGGACTCTTATCCATCGGCGAGACCAAACGCATACTGGGCGATCATTTCGTGGAACACCTTCCTATAGCCCACCTGAACCAATCTGATCTCCCGGTTGCTAGACACTTTAATACTCCTTCCAATTCCTACACAGACCTTTCTGTCCTCGGTCTCCTCCATTGTCAGTGAGGCTAAACGCAAATTGCAGGAACAGTATATCATATTTCGCTTCTGCAGTTACAGCCCAATGGTATGAATATTGATTTACCTCACTTCAGGTAGCCTCGGCATTCTCTCTCTCTCTATCCCTCCCCCACCCAAGACACACTGGCTTCTCATGTTCACCCAACAAACAGCTTACAATGGCCCGTTTCCTTTATCATCGTTACTTTTGTTGCATATCTTTCATTCATTGTTCTTTATCTCTCCACATCACTGTCTATATCCCTCGTTTCCCTTATCCCTAACCAGTCTGAAGAAGGTTCTCCACCCGAAATGTCACCCATTCCTTCTCTCCAGAGATGCTACCTGTCCCGCTGAGTTATTCCAGCTTTTTGGGTCTATCTGCAGCTTTAGTTTAGTTTAGTTTAGTTCAGAGATGCAGCAGGGAAACAGACCCTTCAGCCCACAGACTCCACACTGACCATTGATCACCCATACACACTAGTTCGATGTTATCCCACTTTCTCACCTACTCACTACACACTGAGGGCAATTTACAGAGGCCACTTAACGTACAACCCCCTATTTGGGATGTGGGAGGAAACTGGAACACCTGGAGGAAGCCCACGTGGTCACAAGAGAATGTGCAAACTCCACACACAGACAACACCTGAGGTCAGGATCGAACCTGGTTCTCTGGTGTTGAGAGGCAGTGGTTCTACCAGCCACTGTGCTGCCCACTTAACCCCTTTAATTAATACCTTCTGACGAGGAACAAAGATAAAGGGTCCGATACAAAACGTCACCAATCCATTTTCTCCAGTGATGCTGCCTGATCCACTGAGTTACACCAGCATTTTGTGTCTATCATTAAGATAAAGGGTGGTTTTGCCTTGTTTTCCATTATGATTTAACTGCACATCTTTTGAGATTGTATGTCTCCCTATTTTATCAGCTCAAATTCATGTGGAAGGCACCAATGGGATTTACTGTGACAATGTTTTTAAATGTTACGGTTTTTTTAATGGCAGCATTGCAAGAAACTGCAAAATAATTCAAAACATTATCCAACAGGAGACAGCTGTATTGTTACACTGACAATTTTATTTGGTTACTAATCATTATTATTTCCAGAATCTGAGCCTAGACAGCTGTAAACACGGGCACCAATCATGGTAGGAAAGGCTGATGTGCAAATGTATGGGAAGGATGTACAGCAGGCAGGGATCTGAAAGGCTTTAGGTCTGGGAGATGAAAGGGGTACCAAATGATGAACAATGGGATGCAATTTCTGTGGCGATGTTCCTGATCTGCACTATTGACAGAGGTTTGTTGGGAATTGAGGATAAATGGTGAAAATGGTTCAAATTATTTTTCTGGGCTTTTGAGTAATCTTCTGAGGTTTAGAGTTTTATAGATACAACATGGAAACAAGCCCTTTGGCCCACCGTCAAAAATCATAGTTCTGTCCTGTGTCCTTTTCAAAGAAAATGACTGTGCTTCTACTTTCTAAAATGTTGGGCAGGTGTTTAAGGAAATGCAACAAATGACGACCTTTGTAATCGCTGGAACACAATAGGATTTCCCCCCCCCCCCCCCCCCCCCCCTCTATCTCCAGAGGTGCTGGAGACCATTTTGAATAAGTAATGAAGATTCAGTGGGGTAAACTGTGTCTATTCCTAATTGTTTATCACTGCTAGGCAATGTAAACAGTTCTAGTGGATGAGAGAAAAAAAAACATCTTGCGTCTTTTTGGGAAGATGGAAGCAAGAAGAAGGTGTGATCAATGGAATTTTCCATAATTTGGGGATGATTATCCAGAGACAGGCTAATTAGAGTTATTAGATAATCATTGGATAGAAGTCATGGAGTCATTAGATGGAAACATTAGATAGAGTCATACCGGACATGTGACCTGACTTGTCCATGCTAACCAAAATTATCCTTCTACGCTAGTCCCACCTGCCCACGTTAGGCCCATGTCCTTCTAAACATTTCC
Organism: Amblyraja radiata; assembly: GCF_010909765.2. Classification (NCBI taxonomy): domain Eukaryota; kingdom Metazoa; phylum Chordata; class Chondrichthyes; order Rajiformes; family Rajidae; genus Amblyraja; species Amblyraja radiata. The sequence continues at coordinate 31,815,086 of NC_045969.1, read as the reverse complement.
TATCCATTTACCTCTTCATTGATGTACATACATTGCGCACACTGGGTGAAGAATGAAGGGATTTGAGTGAGAATAGAAACCTGGAAGGAAATCACAGAGAAGAGAGTGAGAAAGAACCGAGGAGAAATTGTAAATCCTGTCAAAAACTGTAGAGGAATTAGGGAGGAAATAAGGAATAATTCACCAAAGTTGTCATCACAGGAGATGCCATTAATGACTTTGACTAGATTAGTCCCAGTGCTGTAGTCAGTAAAAGCAGAATAAGGCAATTCGAAAAGGGGATTTTGGGAATGAGCTATGATCATTCTGTACCCAAGAGTACTATAGTGATTTTGAATAATACTGGATTGTTCAACAAATTAATGCACATAAATCTACTGCAGATTTTTTAATTGTTATCATGTCGCCTCTTGAGACTAGACATCCTACATTGATGTGGAGGTAATCAAAACTGCAGTTCTACTTCTATATATATTTAATATTTACTCTCGTGGTCACAGGCTTATGGTGAAAAGATAATAATTTGCTGTTTGAATGCAATGAATGGCTTTGTATTCAAACACCTAGGTCAAACATGGACCTTAGATGAGAGGAGGATGGGAATCAAATGTTCTGTTCTTCCACAAATTGCTGAACGTTCACATACAAGATGTTTCTAGGCAAGAGTCAAGAATGTTTAATTGTCATATGTACCTAAAATAAAACAATCACGTTCTTACTTGCAGCAGCGTTACGGGTCTGTAGATTTACTTATAGGTAACACAATGAACAAAATAAATACATTTTAGAAAGGATATTAGGGTAAAACAAAAGTCTGAAGCCCCTAGTGCAACCAAGACAGTTCGTAGTTTGCAGTTTAGTTGTTGTTAGTAGTGTTCAAAAGCATGATGGACATTGTTTCTGAGCCTGGAGGTCATGGTTTTCAGACTCCTGTACCTTCTTCCTCATGGTGGGAGTGAAATGAGAGTGTGGCCAGGGTGGTGTGGGTCGGATGATATTGGCTGACTTTTTGAACTAGCACCTCCTATAGATCCCTTCGATGGTGGGGATGTCCATACCCATGATGGACCTACAGTATTCACCGCAGTCCCTCAAGTTAAATGAACATTAGAAATATCTATGGAAATGCATCCCCAAAGTTATCCTAAGTGTTACAGAGGAAGTGGTAGAATATAAACAGGAATCCACCTTGGTCAGGAAACATGCTTGTAGTTGGGCAGACAAACCCAAGTGTGTCTATTGTTTTACTGTTAACATCCAGAAATGAATGAGGTCCATCCAGAACAAGGGGTCACTGTTTAAGGATAAGGGGAAATCTTTTAGGACCGAGATGAGGAAAACATTTTTCACACAGAGAGTAGTGAGTCTCTGGAATTCTCTGCCACAGAAGGTAGTTGAGGCCAGTTCATTGGCTATATTTAAGAGGGAGTTAGATGTGGCCCCTGTGGCTAAAGGGATCAGGGGGTATGGAGAGAAGGCAGGTACAGGATACTGAGTTGGATGATCAGCCATGATCATATTGAATGGCGGTGCAGGCTTGAAGGGCCGAATGGCCTACTCCTGCACCTATTTTCTATGTTTCTATGTAACAGGCTTTAGGGCCAAACCTTACTTGAATTTATATTGTGACCTTGAGATCTGTAATCATATACGTTGATATATATTCACCCTCACACGTTTTTCATCCTCTTGTACCTTTCAATTGTCTATTTTTGGGGAAAATAGCATGTGGGAGAAAATATTTGCAGTCAGCTTATTCATGTGAACTTACATTCTGAGCGGACAAGGTCATACAGTAACTGCAAGATCCACACAAACATTTCATGCAAACTTGATGAGAACTGGAAAAGCAAGATCAAATGCGAGTAATGTATTTTAAAAAACAACCAGGCTGGTTTTCATAAAGACCAGTCACGTTTGATAAATTTGAGGAGATTTTTAGGGTAAGCAACCTATTTTATTTGTAAAGGATGTGCCGTAAATGTGTGGTTAGATTTTCAGAATGCATTCAAAAAGAGTCATAGAGCCATATAGCTTGGAAACAGGCCCTTCAGCCCAACTTGCCCACACTGACCAACATACACTTGTCACACCTGCCTGCATGTGGCCTATATCCCTCTAAACCTATCCTTTCGATGTACATGTTTAAATGTTTTTTAAATGTTATGATAGTACCTGCCTCAACTACCTCCTCCGGTAGCTCAATCCATATACCACCACCCTTTGTGTAAATTACATTGTCCCTCAGGTTCCTATTAAATCTTACCCCCCTCATCTTAAACTGAATCCTGTTTCTTCATTCCCCTACTCTGGGTAAAAGACTGTGCATTTACCCTTTATTTTTAGTTAGTTTAGCGATACAGTGTGGAAACAGGCCCTTCAGCCCACCGGTAACGTGAAGACCAACGATCAGTACAGTAGTTCTATCCTACACTAGGGACAATTCACAGAATCCGATTAACCTACAAACCTGCATGTGTTTGGAGTGTGGGAGCAAACCAGGGCACCTGGAGGAAACCCACGCAGGTCACGGGGAGAATATACAAACTCTGTACAGACAGCACCTCTAGTCAGGATTGAACCTGGGTCTCTGGCGCTGTAAGGCATCAACTCTGCCTCTGCGCCACTGTGTCACCACTATCCAATCCTCTCATGAGTCTGATGAGGCACATGACACAACTTTGGGTGTGTGGGCTTAGAAACTGTTCTCTGGATAAACCAAAAATGACCATTCAGCAAGAGTCAAGAGTGTTTTATTGTCATTTGTCCCAGATGGGATAATGAAATTCTTGCTTGCTGCAGCACAACAGAATATGTAAACATGGTACATAACAGTGTGAATCCCCTGTTGTAATATGCTACCAAGTTTGAGTCTCAAAAGGCAGTGTACAATAGGATGGACAATTAAAATGCATCATGAAAAAGTTAGCAGAACAGCTTGGGGTGGGTTGTGGGTGTATGGGTGGACGTTGGTGCGGACTCAGTGGGCAGAAGGGCCTGTTTCCACACTGCATCTCTGGTCTAAATTCTAAAGCTATGTGTTAGTATACGGGGTGATTGCTGGTTACTGCAGACTCAGTTGGCCAAATGGGTGTTTCCACGCTGTATCTCTCCATGCTGTAAATCTAAAGTCATAATTTCAGCAGGAACAGAACTGGCATATCAAAAACACATCATTAGTATTCTGTATCATTTACGAGCCAAGCATTTTGAGCTCAGGACACCCATAAATGTGCATTGTGCAAGTTTGGATTTACCACTAATCTTAGATGCAAAAAAAAAAGGTTCCGTCTGGTAATCCTTCCAGTTTGATTTTGGCTCTGCCGCTCACAATCTGCAATCCGACCTACCCAAGTTCCTCTGCCAACGCCTTCAGTTTGTATTTTAATTGTGCAAGGCCGACCCTATGGTTCACAACAGCTTGAGCTTCATGCATGATGAAATATTACACCAGGGGATCAAGCAGTGGAAGGATTCTTTGTGATGGAGCCCTGTGAATCAAAGTGGTCTTCTGTGTAATAAGGGCCATTACATATGACAAGCACTGCACGTAAGTCAACTCTAACCACAGTCTTAACAGACCTGTCAACACACACAAATCTTTTAAGTACACTGTTTCTCGGTGTTTCTGAGAAACTCAACAACTTTTAAAACTTTTAATGAGGAAAAAAAACAGTGAAGTAAGTTGAGAGTTTGGGAGCGGCACAGTGGTGCAACATTTAGAGCTGCTGCCATGTGGTGCTAGAGACCTGGGTTTGATCTTGAACTTTGTGTGTGTGTGTAGTTTTCATGTTTTCCTTATGACAGCGTGGGTTTCCTCCGGGTCCTCCGGTCTCCTCCCACATCCCAAAGACATGCGATTGGCCTCTGTAAATTGCCCCAGTTGTGTCAGGAGTGGATGAGAAAATGGGATAACACAGAACTAGTGTGCACGGGTGATTGATGGTTGGTTTGGACTGGGTGGGCCGAAGGGTCTGTTTCCATGCTGTATCTCGAAACTAAACTAAACTGTCTGTTCATTTCATTTCATTTCTCTCCATCACAATGATGTCACTTAATGTGAACTTCCGTGATAGTTGCCACAATTCCTTTACAGGCATTAACTTACAAACCCGCACGTCTTCGGGGTGTGGGAGAAAACCGGAGCACCTGGAGGAAACCCACACGGTCATAAAGAGAATGTGCAAACTCCACACACACACAACACCCAAAGTCAGGATTGAACCTGGGACTCTGGCGCTTTGAGGCAGTGGCTCTACCAGCTGCGCTAATCTGCCGTCCTTAGAGGTTGCTGAACACATTGGAGAAGAATCCAGTATTAACTTTGGTGTTAGATGTTACCATCTCAGCATAGCTCTGTTCCCTTAGGAAGCATGTGATGATTACTTCCTCCTTTAAACTTTGCCCCTTTCACCTTTTAAAATGTTATATACTTCTATTAGATCTCCCGCAACTTCCGGCATTCCAGAGAAAACAATGCAAGTCTGTCCAACCTCTCTCTGTAGCTAATACCCTTGCTGAACTGCAAGTACAGTATGAGCCGTTACAAAAGATCACCAAGTGACATACTCCTTTGAAATAATAATAATAAGCCACCAACATTAAGCAGCTAATAGGCATACACCCACATGCTTCATTCCGTAGACTTCCATAATCCTCTTATCCT